>NC_057802.1:312892203-313051866 GCF_018294505.1 Triticum aestivum
GAGGAGACGGGCCGCGGGGGCCTGCGGCGGGCTTCGCGGGCCGGCGGCGGGCGCCGGTGTACGGGCGACACATGTCGCGCTGTGAGTGGACGGGGCGGCGGCGGTTTTCGCCCACACGATCGTGATCGAACGACCTGGAGCATGGAAATGACTTAGAGGGGTTTTTTGGGCTGTTTGGAGGGGGGTTTTGCTGCAACACACAAAAGGACTTTGCGGTTACCCGGTTAACCGTTGGAGCATCAAACGACCTCCAAATGTCACAAAACATGACAGGTGGTCTACCGGTGGTATACCAAGGCCACTTGACAAGACTCGGTCCATTTCGAGAACGTTCAACACCCGCTCACGAAAAGAAGACAAGAGGGGTGCGCCGGAGGAGGTGGGAGTGCCGGATTGCAAAACGGACAACGGGGAAAATGCTCGGATGCATGAGACGAACACGTATGCAAATGAGATGCACATGATGACATGATATGAGATGCATGACATGAACAAAATGCAAAACAAGAAACAAAACCCGACCACGGAGGGAAAATCATAACACATAGCCGAAAATGGCAAGAGTTGGAGTTACAATTATGGAAAGTTACATCCGGGGTGTTACAGAAACTCTGGTTTGTCTATGTATTCACACATGTACTAAGTTTCCGATTAACACAATTCTAGCATGAATAATAAAAATTTATTATGATATAAGGAAATACAAATAACAACTTTATTATTGCCTCTAGGGCATATTTCCTTCAAATGCACATCATGATAAGCCTTGCAAGCAATGTGACTAATGAGTTAGTTGCGGGATGATGCATTACGGAACGAGTAAAGAGACTTGCCGGTAACGAGATTGAACTAGGTATGAAGATACCGAAGATCGAATCTCAGGCAAGTAACATACCAATGACAAAGGGAATTACGTATGTTGTCATTACGGTTTGACCGATAAAGATCTTCGTAGAATATGTAGGAACCAATATGAGCATCCAGGTTCTGCTGTTGGTTATTGATCGGAGAGGTGTATCGGTCATGTCTACATAGTTCTCGAACCCGTAGGGTCCGCACGCTTAACGTTCGATGACGATTTGTATTTTATGAGTTATGTGATCTGGTGATCGAATGTTGTACGGAGTCCCGGATGAGATCACATACATGACAAGTAGTCTCGAATTGGTCGAGAGGTAAAGATTCATATATAGGACGATAGTATTTGAACACCGGAAGTGTTCTGGGGGTGCCGGATACGTATCTGGTCACCGGAAGGGGTTCCAGGCAACCACCGGCAAGCTATATGGGCCTAATGGGCCAAGAGTTGGACAAACCAGCCCCAAAAGGGGCTGGTGCACCCCCTATAGACCCAATAGGAGGAGAAGGAAAGGAAGGGAAGGGAAAAGGAAAGGGAGGATTCGGCCTCCCCCTTTCCTTCCCCTACCCCCTCTCTTTCCTTCCCGCTCCGACAGATATGGAAGGGTGGGAGGCCGACTTGGAGGAGGCGCCAAATTAGGATTACTCATACTTGGGGCGCCCCTTGCAGCCCCTCTCCCTCTCCCACCTATATATATGTGGGGGGCACCGCTAGAACACACAACATTGATTCCTAGCCGTGTGCGGCGCCCCCTCCACAGTTTACGCCTCCGGTCATATTCACGTAGTGCTTAGGCGAAGCCCTGGGCGGATCACTTCACCATCAACGTCACCACGCCGTCGTGCTGACGGAACTCTCCCATGACACTTTGCTGGGTTAAGAGTTCAAGGGACGTCATCGAGAGGAACGTGTGCAGAACTCGGAGGTGTCGTACGTTCGGTGCTTGATCGGTCGGAACGAGAAGAAGTTCGACTACATCAACCGCGTTGTCAAACGCTTCCGCTTTCGGTCTACGAGGGTATGTGGACACACTCTCCCCCTCCCGTTGCTATGCACCTCCTAGATAGATCTTGCGTGAGCGTAGGAATTTTTTTGAAATTGCATATCATGTTCCCCAACAAGAACCAGTAGCTTGGTGAAGATGATGATTTGGTAGACCAGTTCCAACTGCTGTGACAATTGTACGTCTGGTTGGAGCGGCTAGGTATTTAAACCTGATGACACACACTCCTCACTGTATTCTCCTTGAGCTAAGATCACACATACCTCGCCCAATCACTCGTGGTAAGTCTTAAGGTGACTTCCAAACATTCACAGACTCGGTCACTCGGCGATCCACAATTTCCTCTTGGATGCTCTAGACCATGACGCCTAATGATGTCTACTACACAACCTTCTTCTTGTAGACGTTGTTGGGCCTCCAAGTGCAGAGGTTTGTAGGACAGTAGCAAATTTCCCTCAAGTGGATGACCTAAGGATTATCAATCCGTGGGAGGCGTAGGATGAAGATGGTCTCTCTCAAGCAACCCTGCAACCAAATAACAAAGAGTCTCTTGTGTCCCCAACACACCCAATGCGTAAATTGTATAGGTGCACTAGTTCGGCGAAGAGATGGTGATACAAGTGCAATATGGATGGTAGATATAGGTTTTTGTAATCTGAAAATATAAAAACAGCAAGGTAACAAGTGGTAAAAGTGAGCGTAAACGGTATTGCAATGCTAGGAAACAAGGCCTAGGGTTCATACTTTCACTAGTGCAAGTTCTCTCAACAATAATAACATAATTGGATCATATAACTATCCCTCAACATGCAACAAAGAGTCACTCCAAAGTCACTAATAGCGGAGAACAAACGAAGAGGTTATGGTAGGGTACGAAACCACCTCAAAGTTATTCTTTCCGATCAATCCATTGGGCTATTCCTATAAGTGTCACAAACAGCCCTAGAGTTCGTAGTAAAATAACACCTGAAGACACACTTCAACCAAAACCCCTAATGTCACCTAGATACTCCAATGTCACCTCAAGTATCCGTGGGTATGATTATACGATATGCATCACACAATCTCAGATTCATCTATTCAACCAACACATAGAACCTCAAAGAGTGCCCCAAAGTTTCTACCGGAGAGTCAAGACGAAAACGTGTGCCAACCCCTATGCATAGGTTCATGGGCGGAACCCGCAAGTTGATCACCAAAACATACATCAAGTGAATCAATAGAATAACCCATTGTCACCACGGTTATCCCACGCAAGACATACATCAAGTGTTCTCAAATCATTAAAGACTCAATCCGATAAGATAACTTCAAAGGGAAAACTCAATGCATTACAAGAGAGTAGAGGGGGAGAAACATCATAAGATCCAACTATAATAGCAAAGCTCGCGATACATCAAGATCGTGCCAAATCAAGAACACGAGGGAGAGAGAGAGAGATCAAACACATAGCTACTGGTACATACCCTCAGCCCCGAGGGTGAACTACTCCCTCCTCATCATGGAGAGCGCCGGGATGATGAAGATGGCCACCGGTGAGGGATCCCCCCTCCCCGGCAGGGTGCCGCAACAGGGTCCCGATTGGTTTTAGGTGGCTACAGAGGCTTGCGGCGGCGGAACTCCCGATCTATTCTGTTCCCCGATGGTTTTAGGGTATATTGGTATATATAGGAGGAAGAAATACGTCAGGGGAGCCACGAGGGTGGAGGGCGCGCCCCCTGCCTCGTGCCTTCCTCATTGCTTCCCTGACGTGCACTCCAAGTCCCCTGGATTGCTTACGTTCCAAAAATAACTTTCCCGAAGGTTTCATTCCGTTTGGACTCCGTTTGATATTCCTTTTCTGTGAAACACTGAAACAAGGGAAAAAACAGAAACTGGCACTGGGCTCTGGGTCAATAGGTTAGTCCCAAAAGTAATATAAAAGTGCATAGTAAAGCCCATAAAACATCCAAGATGGATAATATAATAGCATGGAACAATCAAAAATTATAGATGCGTTGGAGACGTATCAGCATCCCCAAGCTTAATTCTTGCTCGTCCTCGAGTAGGTAAATGATAAAAACAGAATTTTTGATGTGGAATGCTACTTGGCATAATTTCAATGTAATTCTTCTAAATTGTGGTATGAATATTCAGATCCGAAAGATTCAAGATAAAAGTTCATATTGACATAAAAATAATAGGGATAATTAGATTTATGCCCCTAGTTGTGTCCCACTCGTCTGTTTTACCCCTAATTCCCAAAAGTCACTAGTTCTGTCCAAGTCACTTTGCTCCTATTATGCTTTTGCCCTTTGACCGTTTGACCATCAGTTTGAAAACTTCATAACTAATTCATACAAAATCAGAAAAATGCAAATAAGATACCAAAATGTTCAGAAAACATCACCTATATGTCAGTGTCATTTGCATTCATGAAAAAAGTGTTGGAAAGTGCCCATCCTAGTTTTAAATCTTATGCTACCACCATGAATAGTAAAATCAAAAAAGTTCAAAAAAATTTAAAAAATTTGGTGGCAAAGAATGACAAATGTTTTAAGTGCCTGCCAAGTTTCATCAGGGAATAACATTCGTGGGTGCCGCGGCAAAAAAACAATCAGCACTCCAAAATAGATTATTTTTTTGCCACGACTTCCACGAATGTTGTTCCCTAATGAAACTTGGCAAGCACTTAGAACATTTGTTGTTCTTCGCCACCATTTTTTTTTGATTTTTTTGAATTTTTTTAGAGTTCACTATTCATGGTGGTATCAAAAGAGCTAAAACTCGGATATGCACTTTCCAACACTATTTTCATGAATGCAAATGACACTAACATATAGGTGATGTTTTTCTGAACATTTTGGTATCTTATTTGCATTTTTCTGATTCAGTATGAATTAGTTATGAAGTTTTCAAACTGACGGTCAAACGGTCAAAGGGCAAAAGCATAAGAGGAGCAAAGTGACTTGGACAGAACCGGTGACTTTTGGGAATTAGGGGTAAAACAGACGAGTGGGACACAACTAGGGGCATAAATCTAATTATCCCAAAATAATAATACTTCAAGCATACTAACTAAGCAATTATGTCCTCTCAAAATAACATGGCCAAAGAAAGTTCATCCCTACAAAATCATATAGTTTAGTCATGCTCCATTTTCGTCACACAAGAATGCTCTCATCATGCACAACCCCGATGAAAAGCCAAGCAATTGTTTCATACTTTAGTAATCTCAAACCTTTTCAGCCTTCCCGCAATACATGAGCGTGAGCCATGGATATAGAACTATGGGTGGAATAGAATATAATGATGGGGGTTATGTGGAGAAGACAAAAAAGGAGAAAGTCTCACATCAACGAGGCTAATCAATGAGCTATGGAGATGCCCATCGATTGATGTTAATGCAAGGAGTAGGGATAGCCATGCAACGGATGCACTAGAGCTATAAATATATGAAAGCTCAACAAAAGAAACTAAGTGGGTGTGCATCCAACTTGCTTGCTCACGAAGACCTAGGTCACTTGAGGAGGCCCATTGTTGGAATATACAAGCCAAGTTCTATAATGAAAAATTCCCACTAGTATATGAAAGTGAAAAAACAAGAGACTCTCTATCATGAAGATTATGGTGCTACTTCGAAGCACAAGTGTGGTAAAAGGATAGTAACATTGTCCCTTCTCTCTTTTTCTCTCATTTTTTTTGGGCCTTCTCCTTTTTTTATGGCCTTTCTCTCTCTTTTTTTTATTCCTCACTTGGGACAATGCTCTAGAAAATGATGATCATCACACTTCTATTTATTTACAACTCAATGATTACAACTCGATACTAGAACAGAGTATGACTCTATATGAATGCCTCGGGCGGTGTACCGGGATATGCAATGAATCAAGAGTGACATGTATGAAAGAATTATGAATGGTGGCTTTGCCACAAATACTATGTCAACTACATGATCATGCAAAGCAATATGACAATGATGAACGTGTCATGATAGACGGAACGGTGGAAAGTTGCATGGCAATATATCTCGGAATGGCTATGGAAATGCCATAATAAGTAGGTATGGTGGCTGTTTTGAGGAAGATATAAGGAGGTTTATCTGTGAAAGAGCGTATCATATCACGGGGTTTGGATGCACCGGCGAAGTTTGCACCAACTCTCAATGTGAGAAAGGGCAATGCACGGTACCGAAGAGGCTAGCAATGATGGAAAGGTAAGAGTGCGTATAATCCATGGACTCAACATTAGTCATAAAGAACTCACATACTTATTGCAAAAATCTACAAGTCATCAAAAACCAAGCACTACGCGCATGCTCCTAGGGGGATAGATTGGTAGGAAAAGACCATCGCTCGTCCCCGACCGCCACTCATAAGGAGGACAATCAAAGAACACCTCATGTTTCAAATTTGTTACATAACGTTTACCATACGTGCATGCTACGGGACTTGCAAACTTCAACACAAGTATTTCTCAAATTCACAACTACTCAACTAGCACAACTTTAATATCACTACCTCCATATCTCAAAACAGTCATCAAGCATCAAACTTCTCTTAGTATTCAACACACTCATAAGAAAGTTTTTACTAGTCTTGAATACCTAGCATATTAGGATTAAGCAAATTACCATGATGTTTAAGACTCTCAAAATAATATAAGTGAAGCATGAGAGTACATATATTCTTCAAAATAAATCCACCGCCGTGCTCTAAAAGATATAAGTGAAGCACTAGAGCAAACAACAAACTACTCCGAAAGATATAAGTGAAGATCAATGAGTAGTTGAATAATTATGCAACTATGTGAAGACTCTCCCATTTAATAATTTCAGATCTTGGTATTTTATTCAAACAGCAAGCAAAACAAAAGAAAATAAAATGACGCTCCAAGCAAAACACATATCATGTGGTGAATCAAAATATAGCTCCAAGTAAAGTTACTGATGAACGAAGACGAAAGAGGGGATGCCTTCCGGGGCATCCCCAAGCTTAGGCTCTTGGTTATCCTTGAATATTACCTTGGGGTACCTTGGGCATCCCCAAGCTTAGGCTCTTGCCACTCCTTATTCCATAGTCCATCGAATCTTTACCCAAAACTTGAAAACTTCACAACACAAAACTCAACAGAAAACTCGTGAGCTCCGTTAGCGAAAGAAAACAAAACACCACTTCAAGATACTGTAATGAACTCATTCTTTATTTGTATTGGTGTTAAACCTACAGTATTCCAACTTCTCTATGGTTTATAAACTATTTTACTAGCCATAGATTCATCAAAATAAGCAAACAACACACGAAAAACAGAATCTGTCAAAAACAGAACAGTCTGTAGTAATCTGTAACTAACGCAAACTTCTAGAACTCCAAAAATTCAGACAAAATAGGAAGACCTAACCAATTTGTTTATTGATCTTCTGCAATTGGAATCAATATTTAATCACATTCTGGTGATTTTTAACAATTGTTTTCGTGAACAGAAAATTTCTGGAATTTTCAGCAAGATCAAATAACTATCATCCAAGAAGATCCTATAGGTTTAACTTGGCACAAACACTAATTAAAACATAAAAAAATCTAAACAGAGGCTAGATAAAATATGTATTCCTAAACAGAACCAAAAATCAAGAAACTAAAATAAAATTGGGTTGCCTCCCAACAAGCGCTAACGTTTAACGCCCCTAGCTAGGCATGATGATTTCAATGATGCTCGCATAAAAGATAAGAATTGAAACATAAAGAGAGCATCATGAAGAATATGACTAGCACATTTAAGTCTAACCCACTTCCTATGCACAGGGATTTTGTGATCAAACAATTTATGGGAACAATAATCAACTAGCATAGGAAGGCAAAAAAGGCATAACTTCAAGATTTTAAGCACATAGAGAGGAAACTTGATATTATTGCAATTCCTACAAGCATATATTCCTCCCTCATAATAATTTTCAGTAGCATCATGAATGAATTCAACCATATAACCAGCACATAAAGTATTATTTTCATGATCTACTTGCATAGAAATTTTACTACTCTCCACATAAGCAAATTTATTATCATCAATAGTAGTGGGAGCAAACTCAACAAAATAACTATCATGTGAAGCATAATCCAATTGAAAATTAAAATCATGATGAGAAGTTTCATGGTTATTTTTATTCTTTATGGCATACGTGTCATCACAATAATCATCATAAGTAGCAACTTTCTTCTCATCATAATCGATTGAAACCTCTTCCGAAATAGTGGATACATCACTAAATGAAGTCATGACCTCTCCAAATCCACTTTCATAAATATTATAAGATTCAACATCCTCCAAAATAGTGGGTCCATTACTTCCTAAAGTTGACACTCTTACAAACCCACTTTCATCAATATAATCATCATAGGTAGAAGGCATGCTATCATCATAACAACTTTGCATATCAAAACTTGGGAGGCTAAAAATATCATCGTTATTAAACATAGCATCCCCAAGCTTGGGACAAACATTAATTTCAGCAAATATATTCTCAAATAAGTCATCCTCATCAAACATAGCTTACCCAAGCTTGGGCCTTTTCATATCATAAGCATAATCACTCTCATCATTAATAGTATGGATAGCACCAATAGTATAGCAATTATCATATTCTTCCAAGCAAGTGCCAAAAAGATTTTCAAGATCATAAGAAGTATCATTATATTCCCAATCATAATCATCACAACAAGCAATAGGCATAACGAGATCATCATCAAGTGCATCATCTTCCACAATTATTTTTGATTCATTTTCATGAGGCACAACAATAATAGGAGCAACATTATTTGGGAGAGATATCTTTTTACCTCTCTTCCTTTTTCTTTTCTTCTTCACCACATCATGTGTGGGTTCAATCCTCTTTTTGGAGCTCCTTATTAATGAAATTGGTTGAATAGAAGGCTCCTCCTCGTTACCTGATTCATCATAAGAAATAATAGGAGGATATTGGGAAGTCTCTTCCCTTTCATTAGTATTCCTTTCATCTTCTATTTGTTTTATTTTCTTTATGTAATTGGCAATATAAGGATTCTCAATGCAATTCACCGCACAATACATATAAATTTCTTCTAGATCAATATCGAGGAATTTCTCGAGGTTATATTCTGGAATAATCTTAGTTTGACGTTTCAATTCTTCATAACCCAAAAGCAGACTAAGTTCATTATGATGTGCAAGGGAAATCAAGTCATCACAATTTTTGGACACGATTCGATCATGAAATAATTTGCATTTGATATTTAAATGACCATGTTCATTGCAAAGTTCACAAGTATGGCTAAGATATTTTAAATTTTCAGCACTAACATTTAGCCTTTCTTGCAACCATTTAGTTTCTAAATGCTTATGCCTCTTGCAATATCTATCTTCCCTATTTGGTGTGTACTTGCAAACCCAATACACTCCACAAAAATCGGCATGCTTACAAGAGATATTTTCATCATGACTAGTGCAATCATCATTAGTACTACGGATATTCAAGGAGTTCATACTAACAATATTGCAATCATGCTCATCATTCAAAGATGTAGTGCCAAACATTTTAATGCATTCTTCTTCTAACACTTTGGCACAATTTACCTTTCCATCATACTCACGAAAGATATTAAAAAGATGAAGCGTATGAGGCAAACTCAATTCCATTTTTTTGTAGTTTTCTTTTATAAACTAAACTAGTGATAAAACAAGAAACTAAAAGATTCGATTGCAAGATCTAAAGATATACCTTCAAGCACTCACCTCCCCGGCAATGGCGCCAGAAAAGAGCTTGATGTCTACTACACAACCTTCTTCTTGTAGACGTTGTTGGGCCTCCAAGTGCAGAGGTTTGTAGGACAGTAGCAAATTTCCCTCAAGTGGATGACCTAAGGTTTATCAATCCGTGGGAGGCGTAGGATGAAGATGGTCTCTCTCAAGCAACCCTGCAACCAAATAACAAAGAGTCTCTTGTGTCCCCAACACACCCAATACAATAGTAAATTGTATAGGTGCACTAGTTCGGCGAAGAGATGGTGATACAAGTGCAATATGGATGGTAGATATAGGTTTTTGTAATCTGAAAATATAAAAACAGCAAGGTAACAAGTGGTAAAAGTGAGCGTAAACGGTATTGCAATGCTAGGAAACAAGGCCTAGGGTTCATACTTTCACTAGTGCAAGTTCTCTCAACAATAATAACATAATTGGATCATATAACTATCCCTCAACATGCAACAAAGAGTCACTCCAAAGTCACTAATACCGGAGAACAAACGAAGAGATTATGGTAGGGTACGAAACCACCTCAAAGTTATTCTTTCCGATCAATCCATTGGGCTATTCCTATAAGTGTCACAAACAGCCCTAGAGTTCGTAGTAAAATAACACCTTAAGACACACATCAACCAAAACCCTAATGTCACCTAGATACTCCAATGTCACCTCAAGTATCCGTGGGTATGATTATACGATATGCATCACACAATCTCAGATTCATCTATTCAACCAACACATAGAACCTCAAAGAGTGCCCAAAGTTTCTACCGGAGAGTCAAGACGAAAACGTGTGCCAACCCCTATGCATAGGTTCATGGGCGGAACCCGCAAGTTGATCACCAAAACATACATCAAGTGAATCAATAGAATAACCCATTGTCACCACGGTTATCCACGCAAGACATACATCAAGTGTTCTCAAATCATTAAAGACTCAATCCGATAAGATAACTTCAAAGGGAAAACTCAATCCATTACAAGAGAGTAGAGGGGGAACATCATAAGATCCAACTATAATAGCAAAAGCTCGCGATACATCAAGATCGTGCCAAATCAAGAACACGAGAGAGAGATCAAACACATAGCTACTGGTACATACCCTCAGCCCCGAGGGTGAAACTACTCCCTCCTGTCATGGAGAGCGCCGGGATGATGAAGATGGCCGCCGGTGAGGGATCCCTCCGGCAGGGTGCCGGAACAGGCGTCCCGATTGGTTTTTGGTGCTACAGAGGCTTGCGGCGGCGGAACTCCCGATCTATTTCTGTTCCCCGAAGGTTTAGGGTATATTGGTATATATAGGAGGAAGAAATACGTCAGGGGCCGAGGGCCCACGAGGGTGGGAGGGCGCGCCCAGGGGGTGGGCGCGCCCCCTGCCTCGTGCCTTCCTCGTTGCTTCCCCTGACGTGCACTCCAAGTCCCCTGGTATTGCTTTCCGTTTCCAAAAATAACTTTCCGAAGGTTTCATTCCGTTTGGACTCCGTTTGATATTCCTTTTTCTGCGAAAACACTGAAACAAGGGAAAACAGAAACTGGCACTGGGCTCTGGGTCAATAGGTTAGTCCCAAAAGTAATATAAAAGTGCATAGTAAAGCCCATAAAATATCCAAGATGGATAATATAATAGCATGGAACAATCAAAAATTATAGATACGTTGGAGACGTATCACCTAACCGTCTGGAGGATGCATAGTCCTCAAAGGTAACAAGCGTCGGTTCCACATAGGAACAATCTCTTTAGTGATGCTCGATCACTTTTGGTTTGTAGGTGTTTGGGTTTGGGTTTTCCTCACTTGATGATTTTCGCTCAAAGTTCTCGGAGGATGGGATGCTCATTATGACAAGTGTCAGTTTCTCTCAGAGCAGCCTACCAACTAGTGGTTGTAGGGGGCGGCTATTTATAGCCTAGGGAGTAGCCCGACATGATAAGACATAAATGCCCTTCAATGATATGAGCGTTAGGTGGGTAGATATTTTGGGACAGCTCGCGCGTAGCACAACAACGGTCGGATATTTGAGTATCAAATTCCTCAGGGCTATCATGTTCCTCACTTGTAGGCAATCTGCACTGGCGAATTCCTAACTCCTCAGTCAGAACAAATTCCTCAGAGAACAGAGGATCTTCGTCTCTGTCACTAAAGAAATTGACTGAACTGTACGAGATTTCCAATGGCTTCACTCAAAAGGATCGGGTGGGTGTAGGATTTTGAGATGAGCATCACTTGGAAACTTTTCCTTAGTTTTACCTCGACCCCCTTTAACAGTACGGTGTTTCCTATGACTCAAGAAAGAGAAAAAGAAACTACAAAAACAAAAGTCTTCACGCTTCATAATCCTCACATGAATATCAAGTCTTCACGGTGACACCAATTTCTTCACTTTCAAAGTCTTCAAGAAAACCGAAGTCTTCAGCTGAAGACATTCCTTTATAGGGGTCGACTTTCATCGTAAGTATCAAACTCCTCATAGACTTATAGACCTGTGTACACTCACAAACTCATTAGTCCCTTAACCTATAAGTCTTCAATACACCAAAATCACTAAGGGGCACTAGATGCACTTACATGTTTCCTGAGTATCCAATGTGCTGGTCCCTCAATAGGGGAACTCCTATATGTCGCTTTATGCGACAATTTTGATAGCGATTTGCAAAGTAACAACCCGACTGGACGGACCCACTGGATACAACACGAAAAGTCACAAAATAATGGTTGGTGCACTGGCGAGGACTGGAACTCACAACAAGCCTATTGCTGATTGCGTGTTCCTAGTGTATGATGTATGAATGCACGATGTATTGCTCATGTGCAAAGGCACGTATATATGATGTACAGAGGTGGACCACGACCTCAACTATACAAGGAACTAGGAGGTGGGCCCACTACACAGATATGCACAACACATATACTCAACACCCCCCCCCCCCCGCAGTCGAAGCGGCACCGCTGCTGACGCAAAGACTGGACCGGAACTCCTCAAATGATGCCGTAGGCAAGCCCTTGGTCATAATATCTACAAATTGTTGGGAAGTAGGAACGTGTAGAACACGAATATGGCCAAGAGCCACCTATTCCCGAACAAAATGGATACCCAACTCAATATGATTGGTCTGACAATGATGTACCGGGTTGGCGGAGAGGTAGACCGCCAAAACGTTGTCACGGTAGACCACCATAGCATGGTCCACAGGACAAGAGAGCTCCTGAAGAAGTTGGCGAAGCCACGAACACTCGGCGACGACGTTGGCCACCGCACGATACTCAGCCTCGGCACTGGAGCGAGAGACCGTAGGCTGCCGCTTGGACGACCACGAGATGAGTGAGGGTCCAAGGAAGACACAATAGCCCGAGGTGGAGCGATGAGTGTCAGGGCAGCCCGCCCAGTCTACATCGGAGTAGGCGGTGAGGGCGGTGTCGGCGGAGGCGTGGAGTGTGACGCCAAGATCCATGGTTCCACAAACATAGCGGAGAATCCGCTTGACAGCGGCCCAGTGAACGTCCCGAGGAGCATGCATATGGAGGCACACCTGCTGCACGGCATACTGGATCTCTGGTCGAGTCAAAGTGAGGTACTGGAGAGCACCAACGATAGACCGATAGAATGCAGCATCCGAAGCAGGAGAACCATCCGTGGCAGAGAGCTTGGCCTTCGTATCAACATGCGTAGCGGCGGGCTTGCAGTTAAGCATGCCAGCACGATCCAGGAGCTCATTGAAGGAAATATGCCCTAGAAGCAATAATAAAGTTGTTATTTATATTTCCTTATATCATGATAAATGTTTATTATTCATGCTAGAATTGTATTAACCGAAAACTTAGTACATGTGTGAATACATAGACAAACACAGTGTCCCTAGTATGCCTCTACTAGAATAGCTTGTTAATCAAAGATGGTTAAGTTTCCTGACCATAGACATGTGTTGTTATTTGATGAACGGGATCACATCATTAGAGAATGATGTGATGGACAAGACCCATCCGTTATCTTAAGCATAATGATCGTTTAGTTTTTATTGCTATTACTTTCATCCATGACTATTATACATGATTCCTTGGACTATTGAGATAGGCAACTCCCGAATACCGGGAGGAACACCTTGTGTGCTACCAAACGGTCACAACGTAACTGGGTTGTTATAAAGATGCTCTACAGGTGTCCTCTGCATGGTGTTTGTTGAGTTGGCATAGATCGAGATTAGGATTTGTCACTCCGTGTAGTCGGAGACGGTATCTTTTGGGCCCTCTCGGTAATGCTCGTCACCTATAAGCCTTGCAAGCAATGTGACTAATGAGTTAGTTGCGGGATGTGCATACGAAAATAATAAAGAGACTGCCGGGGTAACGATATTGAACTAGGTATGATGTACCGACGATCGAATCTCGGCAAGTAACATACCGATGACAAAGGGAATAACGTATGGTTGTTATGCGGTTTTGACCGATAAAGATCTTCATAAATATGTAGGAGCCAATATGAGCATCCAGGTTCCGCTATTGGTTATTGACCGGAGATGTGTCTCGGTCATGTCTACATAGTTCTCGAACCCGTAGGGTCCGCACGCTTAATGTTCGATGATGATTTGTATTATGAGTTATGTGATTTGATGACCGAAGTTTGTTCGGAGTCCCGGATGAGATCACGGGCATGACGAGGAGTCTCAAAATGGTTGAGAGGTAAAGATTCATATATTGGAAAGCTATATTCGGACATCGGAATGGTTCCGAGTGATTCGGGTATTTTTTGGAGTACCGGAGAGTTACGTGAATTCGCCGGGGGAAGTTAATGGGCCTTATTGGGCTTTAGTGGAGAGAGAGAAGAAGGGCCAAGGTGGCGCGCGCCTCCCCTGCCCAAACCGAATTGGACAAGGGGTGGGGGTGCCCCCCCTTCCTTCTCCCTCTCCCTCCTTTCCTTCTTTCCCACTCCGAAAAGGAAAGGGAATCCTACTAGGACTTGGGAGTCCTAGTAGGACTCCCCACTTGGCGCACCTAGGAGGGCCGGCCTCTCTCCCTCCCTCCTTTATATACGTGGGGAGGGGGCACCCCAAAGGCACTCCAAGATTTGTCTTAGCCGTGTGCGGTGCCCCCCTCCACAGTTACACACCTCGATCATATCATCATAGTGCTTAGGTGAAGCCTTGCGCCGGTACTTCATCATCACCGTCACCACACCGTCGTGCTGATGAAACTCTCCCTCGTCCTCAACTAGATCAAGAGCTTGAGGGACGTCATCGTGTTGAACGTGTGCTGAACACAGAGGTGTCGTACGTTCGGTACTTGGATCGGTTGGATTGTGAAGACGTTCGACTACATCAACCGCGTTACTAAGCGCTTCCGCTTTCGGTCTACGAGGGTACGTGGACACACTCTCCCCGCTCGTTGCTATGCTTCTCCTAGATAGATCTTGCATGATCGTAGGAAATTTTTGAAATACTACGTTCCCCAACACTCATGAGCGTACTTCTGCTGATGAAGAAAGAAGCCATCCGGACGGCGCACCACCTCAACACCGAGGAAGTAGTGCAAAGGACCCAAGTACTTGATGGAGAACTCAGTGCGAGGACGAGCTGCGAGTTGACTGAGATGGCCAGCCATACATGCCGTCAGGATGATGTCGTCGACATAGAGCAGCAAGTAGGCCGTGTCGGAGCCCTGGTGATAGACGAAGAGCGATGCGTCCGAGCGGGTGGAGCCTGCTTGAGTCTGTACAAGGACCGCAAAAGCAGGCACATGTGGTCGGGAAGTGCGGGATCAACGAACCCCATGGGCTGCTGGCAGAAGACCTGCTCCTCGAGGTGACCATGGAGGAAGGCGTTGGAGACATCCATCTGGTGCACCGGCCAAGCACGGGAGACCGCAAGGTGGAGAACCGTGTGAATCGTGCCTGACTTAACGACCGGAGCTAAGGTGTCGGTGAAGTCGATGCCAGCACGCTGTCAGAAGCCACGAACAACCCAGCGCGCTTTATGGCGATCAAGGGTACCATCAGGACGGAGCTTGTGTTTGAAGACCCACTTCCCGGTGATCATGTTGGTGTGCCGGGGACGGGGAACAAGCTGCCACGTCCGGTTGTGCAGCAGGGCGTCAAACTCCTCTTGCATCGCAGCCATCCAGAGCGGGTCACGAAGAGAGGCTCAAACGGAGGACGGCAACAGTGATGGCGTAGAGGTGGAGGTCGCGTGTACATAGTCATCCGAGGCGGGCGAAAAATGCTCGCACGGGCTCGAGTGACCGGACCGGCCACGGGAGACTCGGCCGCAGCTGGGGCCGGTGAAGAGGGCGCCGGGGGCGCCATGACCGCGGGCGCCAAGGCCGCGGGAGCCGGCGGGGCCGCGGCCGCAGGTGGGGACGCGGGGGCCACGGGGCCGCAGCAGAGGGCACCAGCGCCGCGGCCAGAGGAGGCGCCGCATGCAGGGGGCGCACCTCAAAGCCAGGGGCGGGCCAAGGGCGGCGCGCGAGCGCCCTGGGAGAGGCGTCGGGGATCCCGCGTCATCGGTGGTGGGAGGAACAGCCGAGGGTACTGGCTGAAACGGAAACACATGCTCATCAAAGTAAACGTGCCGAGAAGTGAACACACGGTGGGAGACGGGATCGTAGCACCGATATCCCTTGGAGTTAGAGGGGTAGCCGATGAAGATGCAAGCGATAGAATGTGGTGCAAGTTTGTGAGGAGCGGTGTCGGCGGTGCTAGGGTACAAAGGCACCCAAAAATACGCAAGCCATCATAAGACGGGGGCGTACCGAAGAGAAGATGGTGAGGTGCGTAGTTCCACCATGGGCGGCAGGGTCGAAGGTTAAGGAGAAATGATGTAGTAGCGAGTGCGTCCGGCCAGAAGCGAGGCGACACGTTAGCATGAAACAGGAGTGTGCGAACGCAGTCATTCAGAGTGCGAAGGATGCGTTCAGCTCGACCATTCTGCTGTGAAGTGTACGGGCATGTGAGACGAAAGACTGTGCCGTGGTGCGATAGAAAAGTGCGGAAAGCAAGATGTCGAACTCTTTTCCATTGTCAGTTTCAAGAGCAAGAATGGAACGCCCAAACTGCATGCTGACATAGGAGTAAAAAGCCGTCAAAGTGGAGAGTGCATCCGACTTTCGTCGCAAAGGAAAAGTCCACACATAATGAGAATAATCATCAAGGATAACCAGATAGTACAAAAAGCCCGAATTACTAGGAACTGGAGAGGTCCACACATCGCTATGAATCAACTGAAATGGAAAAGAAGCAATGGTGGTGGAGTTATTAAATGGGAGGCGAACATGTTTGCCGACACAATAGGCATGACAAGTGTGATCCTCTATCTTATTACAACTGAAACTGAAACTCCTAAGAATATGATGAAGTGTGATGGGGTTGGGATGGCCCAAACGAGCGTGCCAGAGATCGACGCCAGTGGAGAGAGCAACCGGTGCGGTGGTGGAGGATGAAGGTGAATGCACCGGATAGAGCTCGTCAGGGCTGTCACATCGGTGGAGTACCATCCTGGTTCGAGCGTCCTTAACACAAAAACCAAGCTCGTCAAATTCAACAGTGACAGGATTTTCACGAATAAAACAACGAACGGAAATAAGATTCTTAATAAGATGAGGAGACACAAGTATGTTAGACAAAGATAATGGCATAGAATTAGAAGGAAAAGAAGTGTGCCCGACGTGTGTGATAGGAAGTGTGGAACCGTCGCCGACAATGATGCGGCGGTCGGTGGTGACGGGAGTGAAGGAGGCAAGATTATCAGGATGAGCAAACATGTGAGCCGTGGCCCCGGTGTCCATGTACCAATCACCGCCTCAAGTCTAGTTGTTCGGCGTAGGGCAGTGTACAGCGCGGCGAGAAGCGCCGGATCCCAAGGCGCCGGCGGCAGCGCCGGCGAGGGGACGGAGGCGCCATAGGTAGGCCGTAGCCACCGCTGAGCTGCGATGGTGGGTACCCTCCATAGGGATGCGGAGCCGCGTAGTACGCCTGGTGCGCCGGCGAGCGTGGCACGGGAAGCGTCGGTGCAGGAGCCCGTGGAACCGGCATGGTGTAGGCATGAATGACACCGTTCCATGGATTGTAGCCGGAGGCCCATGGGGGAGGCACCTGGAGCTACTGCTGCTGTTGCTGACGGGGTTGGCCCGTGCCAGGCTGCTACTGCTGACCGCCGCAGCGGCCACCGCGCTGGCCCCCGCGACGCCGGTCGGCGGGAGGCGCAGGCGGCCCGTACGGGAGCGGGAGCAGCCCCGGCTGCTGGGGACGCCGGGTAGGGCGCCTGGTGGCGCGGCTGTGGCGGCGCGGCCGCGGCAGCGGGAGGCGTCGGGGGCCCGCCATTGGTGGTGTCGGTGGCGAGGGCAGTGTGGATGGCCCGCTCCTTCACCTGGTTCATCCGCCACTCCTCCAAGTGGAGGTACGCAACGAACTTGGTGAAGGATGGGTTGGGGATGAGGGTGAGGTTCGTCGCGGCGTTGCCGAAGTCCTCGTTGAGCCCGGCGGCACTACAAAAAAAATACACTTCCGTGATGATACATGTTTGTCACAGTAGGTCGCGTTTTTTGTCATGCATGTACATCCATGACAAATTTATGACAGAATCAAGATAGTCATACCTGTGCTGTCGTAGAAGTGTTCCATGACATTACCAAAATTATCATCACGGAAGTGTCCACTTCCATGACGATAAATCGCGCGTCACAGAAGTGCTTTCGTCAAGGGTGACCGACACGTGGCATCCACCGTAACGGAACGCCGTTAAGCTATCGGGTCGGGTTTTGGATCCGATAACCCGTTAACAGCCCCGACCAATGGGGATTTTCCACGTGTAAAATCATCATTGGCTGGAGGAAACACGTGTCGGCTCATCGTTGGGACAGATGTCATCCACTCATTGGACAGAAGGCGCCTATGATACGTCGACACGTGGCACGGCCCAACAGAGGCCCATTCCTGTGAAAAGGCCGGCCCGTTTGACTTGGTCAAAAGGTGGCGGGCCGGCCCATGGAAAGCCTGTTAACGGCCTGTTCGCATATAGCCCATTTACAGCCCGCTAACCCAAGGCCCGTTACGCCCTATCCGAATTAGGCCCAGTAGCGTCATCTGGGCCATCCAATATGATTCCAGCCCGTTTTCACTTCTGGCCCATGTATGGCCCATGACGTCTTTCGGCCCATATGAGGCCCTATGTAACTCTTGGCCTATTAACGGCCCGTGGTGAAACTGGCCCGTAATGAACAGTGTATCACTTTACACCCATTAACGGCCCGTGGTGAAACTGGCCCGTAATGAACAGTGTATCACTTTATACCCATTAACGGCCCGTTATTCCGTTGGGCCGTTTCCAGCCCATGTTATCTTTCGGCCTTCTCAGAGCCCATTTATTCTTGGGCTCATTTCCAGCATTCGTTTACTTACGGCCCGTTACTGTCATTTTCTGCTTGTGGGCCAAATTCAGCCCGTGGTTACAGTCGGCCCGTTTGTGGTCCGTTAATACGTTGGGCCGTTTTCATAGCGTCATCAAATACGGCCTATTAACGATGGCCCGTTATGGTCGGCCCATGAACGGACGATTCCAACTCTAGCCCGTTTACGGCCATAATGCGGTCTGTTTGGCCCATGTTTGGCCAATCGATCATACGGCCCGTATAAGGCCCATTGATGATACGGCCCGCAGAAGGCCCATTGTTTCTACGGCCCGTAGAAGGCCCATTGTTTCTACGGCCCGTAGAAGGCCCACTGTTTCTACGGCCAGTAGGAGGCCCAGTGTCACTACAGTAAATATTAGCCCATGGTTATTGTGGCCTAGTTTTAAAAAATAGGTTATTGCAGCCACTAGCTAACCGCGGAAAAAGAACTGCAATGACTACAAGCAAACAAATAAACAAGACAACAAGGAAATAAATAAGCAAGCAACTAACGCTAGGCTATCACGGCTATTACACATATTACATCCACTGGGCATCAAAGTTCGCCACCAGTGCAAATATAGGGAACAAAGCAGCATATCATATACACTGGTTGTCAAAGTTGGCGACCAGCGCAAATAAACGCCGCAGCAAAACAAATCCAGAACTGAAACCACTTCAGAAGATCTCAAGAAACAATATCCTGGGTACCCATAATGCTGGCAAGATGCTTAGCAAGCTTATTAACTTTCTCTTGTTTGGCGCTTAAATCCTCCAGCGCTTGCTGTTGCACCAGAAAATATGCATCTGAATTCTGCAGGGACTTCCTCAGTCCTTCAGCTTCCTGTCGCAGCACATCTGATCGATGTCTTTCAACTTGAAGTTGAGACTCAAGAAGACGAACTGATTCAGGCAGCGAGTTCGAAGAGCTTGTGCCAGCAGTAGTGGCCAGTAACTCGAACACTACATCAAGACAGGACTTTTGGGTTCCCTCACTGTCGTCAAGATAGTTTTTATCAGCTTTCTTGGAGACCAACAGGGATGTCTCACTATCTTGAACCTTATCTGCATTACTTCCTTTACCATTGGATAACGCGGTACTGTTCTCCAATATTTTGTCCGCATTCTAAAAGAGAAACAAGCAGACACATCACATGTTTACCATGTTGTATATGAAACTCATTTTGGTAAATGAGTTCAGTAGTAAAGTGGACAGGATAACAGCATGAAACAAACATATATCTATGTACCATGGTCACTTTATGGTCTATATCATTCTAGTTTTTGTTGCCAAATCAAGATAGAGACACAGTTCAAATAATATTTGTTCAAGACAAAGCAGAATAGACAGAATATAAGTGTGGGTAACTATAGAGCAATAACAACACTTGTAATGTGCATGACATGAGAACATAACTGTTTATTCAATTGAAACTGAAATCAACATAGAGCAGGTTACAACAGCAAACCAGTTAAAGAAACAGGTTTAAAACATACCTGTTGCGCCATTGGAGTTTCAATTCCATCCTTCAAATTTGAAAATAGTTGGTATGAGTAAATACAGTAATGCAAGAGCAAAGGAGTATGAACCATAGCTACAGAACCTGACCTGAGAACAAATCTTCTTCTCCTTTAAGCGTTGAGTTGGGATTCGGAGTGGTGGTCCTCGTGCTTTGGGCACTGCAGTTCCCTTACTAACTGCTCGTGTTTGGGTGCTCTGTGGTGGAGACGGTGCTGTGTCAACTGGAACTGGGTTACTATCTGCCGGGGTTGGGGTTAGAAGGGGTGTAGCTGGTTCTCTGTCCAACTGGGTAGGGGTACAATCTGCGAGAGTCTGGGTTATGTGTGGTGGATCTGGTCCTTGGGCAAGTACAACCGTGGTTCTATCTGCATCAACTGGTAGCACTATCTTTTCTGAAGACCGTGTTGTTACTCCCTTAGATACTGCCATCACGCTCTCCAATTCAAATGGCTGATAAACAAGAAAAGTAATTGAAAGTATAGACATTGTATGATAGACAGGTGCAATGGATAGTGGGGAATAAAAGAGGGCATGAAATAATTCATATTTATGTTGTCTAACCAAACAGGATAGCATGACACAATTTCACATATATGATGGCTAACTAAACAGGATAGCATGACACAATTTCACATTATGATGGCTAACTAAAAAAGATGGAAAGACATAGTTCAAAATATGAGACTATGTAAACAGGATGACATGACATAACTATATAATGTGTTTATTAAATAGGTTGGCATGCCATAATTCACATACATTCACGGATAGAATGCCATAATTCAAAATATGATGACTGTAAACACTAAACAGGATGAGATGATATAACTATATGATGTCTTTATTAAATGGGTTGCCATGCCATAATTCAGATAGATGATGTGTATGTACTATGTAAACATGATGGCATGATATAATTCAAATATATGATTTATATAGTAAGCAAGTAAGCAGATGGCAATCCATATATGATGTAAAAACTAAGCAATGCAAGACAACATGCATGACATGGGTAATATAACCCTGCCAAGTTTGAGCATAGACCTCAGGGGGGAAATAGGACTGGTCATCAGTCTCTGAATCCTCCTCTGAGGAGCTCTCTGTAACCAGCAAGATGTCTGCTTCAGCAGGTAGCATTGTCTGCTCTGAATACCTTGTTTTCACTCCAGATACTTCCATCACCGCTTCAAATGGCTGATGCACAGGAAGAGTAGTTGAATATACAAACGTTGTCGACAAATGGAACACGTAATACAAAAAAATGATAGCATGATATAATTCACATACATGATGATTGGCTAAACAGCATGGCATTGCATAATTCACATATATAATGCCTTTGCAACAAGATAGCATTGTATAATTCACATATATAATGTCTTGCAACAAGATGGCAATGCATAATTCACATATATGGTAATTAGACACTGAACAGGTGGCATTCACACAAAGCATGTCTAAACTAATCAAATGACATAGCAATGCGAGACACCATACGCACGATATGAGCAACATAACCCTGCCAAGTTAGAGCATACACCTCGGGGGGGGGAATAGGACTGGTCATCTGTCTCTGAATCCTCCTCTGAGGAGCTATCCGTAACCAGCGAGATATGCGCTTCGTCAGATAGCATAGTCTGCTCTGAAGACCTTGTTTTCACTCCAGAATTTGCCATCACCGTGTCAAATGGCTGATGCACACGAAGAGCAGTTGAATGTACTAACATTGTTGACAAATGTAATATGTAACGAAAAAAAGGATGGCCTGATATAATTTACATATAAGATGACTGGCTAAGCAGGATGGCATTGCAAAATTCACATATATGATGCCTGGCTAAACAAGATGGCGTTGCATAATTCACATAAACGATGAATAAACTAAACAGATGGCATTCGCACAAAGGATGTCTAAACTAAGCAGATGACATATTTGATGTATAAAGTAAGCAATGCAAGACACCATATGCATGATATAACCAACATCAGCATGCCAAGTTAGAGCGAAGACCTCAGGGGGTAAATAGGAGTTGTCTTCTCCTTCTGAATCCCCCTCAGAACAGATATCTTCCTCTCGATTACAATCCGAAATGCGTGGAGGGGGGCTGCCTTTGCGCCTACCATGGAGCGACGTCTGCATGAAATTTTATTGCCACGCAAGGCTCGTCTCTTTTGCTCTACATGTTCAGTTCCATTGTTTACAATAACTGTCATGCATAGGAATAAAACATAGTGAGATTATGTAAGGAGTGCATGCAGAAATCCAGAGTGATGGTAGCAACCTGTGGATAGACCCAAAACCAATAATAGCAGGCAGATAATGGCTTCAGTTAAAAAATACAGATAATGGCTTCTTTACTGTTTGTTTCCCACCCAACATGAAACTCATAGTAGACACCGGAGATTAACCAGATAGTAGATAGATACTATTGATAGCGGCCCCGATATGTACCCCACAACCATTTAAAAACTCAAGTTTGACCATTAGTTTGGAGCTGACTCAGAGTCTAATCGGTGAACAGGACGATAAAGTAGCATGTAATATTAAGCGATGCATAACGTAAGCAGACACGAAAGAGTGCGACCTCTCTTGCGGACCCGTGTAGTCCTCGAGGTCATCTGCTCGGTTGATGATGGTAATGCAGTTTTCATGGCTGCCAGCGGCGGGGAAGAAGATCTGAGGCGGCGAAAGACAGTCTGGAGGCCGGATCCCTGCTGTGCTGGACCCTTCTGTCGTTGGAGCAGCTGAGCTGGGGTGGACGACGGCGCAGCAGGAGCGGGACAAACCACGCAAGGTTTTCTTTGACAACTATCTGTAAGAGAAGTAATTCTGTAAGGGCTCGTTTGAATTGGAGGATTCCAACAATGCAGGGATAGGAAATAGACAGGAATAGGATAGGAATGCACGTGCAAAACAGAGAATTTAAAAACACAGGATTTCTGCCAATCTGGGTGTTTGATTCACAACAATTGGAAGATCACAGGATGCAAAGAAGCATGGTGAGATTAAGTCAAACCACAAGAAAATGTACGGTTATAATGCTATTATGCTACTATCTCTTAGTCTTGTGCTTCATGAATAGGAATTTGAAAAGGAGGACAAGTGAAAATTAAAATTCCTACGTTTTTTCTTTCAAGGAGACACTAAAGGAACAAATCCGTGTGCTCAGTGGACAATATATATAACATGTAGAGTAAAAAAGAGATGCAACAAGTGTACAACCTCTTTGGCGAAGCCATGTCGATCTCAGCGTGATTGGGTTGGCCGGTGAGGATGCTCCGGCTGACTTTGCTGTCGGAGGAGGGGAAGAAGATCTTAGGCGTCTGGAGATGGAGCCCGAGGTACTGCTCCGCTGTGATGGAGGGTTTCGTCGTTGGAGCAGCTCCGGTGAGTTGTACGACGCCGAGGCTGAAGCAGGACAAGAGAGACAACGAACAACGTTAACCTGAGTGGAATTCTAATAGCATCTCCAATACATGACGTAAAATACATAACCACAAAGTGCTAGATGTAAAATACATCAGCCGCTCATCTCTGAACTTAACTGTCGAAACTGAACTTAACTGTCGAAACTGAACTTAACTGTCGAAACTGAATTTTGCTGTCGAAACTGAACGCACTAGCAAGGTGAGGCTACACGTCGGTCGACTGACTTTTTCATCTCTGGTCAGTCGATTTTGCAGCCGTTGGATACGAAATCAAGGGCCTGCGGTTCATCTTCAACCTCCACCCCCTGAGCCGCCAGCCACCACCGGCCAAACAGCAGCCCCCCGCCGCCCGCGGCCGGCGGTGCGCCGCCCCGCCCGCCCCGAAAACACTCCCCACCGCCGGTCCGCCGCCGCCCCGGCCATCCCTCTAGGCCCCCCCGTGCCGAGCTTTTTCTCCGGCGATCCCCACGCCACCGCCCCGCCAACGCCCCGCCACCGCCGGCGACCACCGCCCCCATCCTGAACCCTAAGATAGATAGTGGGGTACCTCTCCGGCGAGCCCCCTCCCCGCTGCGGCTGGTTCTTCCTTCACCCCGGCGAGCCCCCCCCCACCCCCTGAAAATCGACTGACCCAAAAGTCGATTCAGTCGACTGAAGTGTAGCTAAATCGGAGCAGCATCGCAAGCAAGAGCAAGAGCGAGAGCAGCAGCGCGAGCAAGAGCAATAGCAAGAGCAGACCAGGCAGGGGACCGAGAGCAAGAGCAGAGCAGCAGCGCGAGCGAGAGCTAAAGCAGCAGCAGCTCCTACTGATGTGGACGTCGCCGCCGAGGGAGCGACGCCGTGGAGGAAGTGGCCGGCGACGCCGCCGTGGATGGAGCCGCGCCGTGTCGGCTCGGGACCGAGCGCCGGCAGCACCGTGAGATCGAATCAAGAAGAAAATGCGGCGATTAGTGTACAACCTCTTTGGTGGCGCCGATTAGGCCGCAGCTTCATCCGAGGAAACGGTGATGATGATGCTCTTCCGGTGGTGCAGGTGAAGACGGCGGTGTGGGAATGGAGGTGGCGCGAAAGACGAGGGGAACGTCGGGGCAGCTCCTTGGAGGTGGAGGACGGGGTGGCTGAACCGGCGGGACGATGAGATCGACGACGGATCCTCATCCGGTACGGTGGATGAGGGACGTCGAGGTGTTGCTGTGGACGACGTCGTCGGGGAAGAGGCTCCGGCTGGGTGGCGGACGGAGCAGGGTGTGGGGTTTCGTCGCGGGTTTTCGCGGCCTCGGTGTACGAATGGGTGGGCGGATGGGATGGCAGTGGGGAACCATGGCTTAGAGACGCGCTTGTCCGAAATGTGGGGTAAGTTACGAAAGTACCCCCACCGATTTGAGGCGGTTCTTTCGGTTCAGGGGTACCACGGGCATTTCGCGTGTCGGGATTTCACAGGAGGTGGGAGTTTTCGCGCGCGTTGTAATTTCGGAATAGCAAGGCGCGGGTTGAGATGGAGGGAGTTGTCGGAGCACAACGAGACAAAGATATATCTTAAATATTTCGGGCTAACAAGGCGCGGGTTGAAATTTCCGGACAAGCCTAACGTGTACTGTACCAAATCAATGCGCACTACAAATGTCATTCAAAACTTTGAATTCATGTTATGTTCAATTAAAATATTTCGCTACGTGTATAATGCATGCAACCTACTACTCAAATGAACGTTTTAGTGCATTCCAAACGTATATACTACCGCTTCAATATGAACTAAATTTGAATTCGTTTCTCTATTTGAATAAGATCTACAGTAATGATTGTTGTGAAGTCAAAGCATTTGAATTCGTTTCTCTGTTTTAATAAGATCTACAATCATCATTATTGTCAAGTTAAACCATCGTTTGTGTATTATCTTCACAGCACACCACATGATTAGTCTCGAGTTACATATGAACTATGTGTACTATATGAACTCGAACTAGATTTTTTGAATCCACTTTATTTTGATTTCAAATCACATTACATTTCTAGCTCTAGCTAGATCTTCATAATCTAAACCATGTCTCATATGTATAATGTGTTTATCACATTATGTATGGTGCCCCGCCCCCTACGCCTACAAGTATTTAGATGTGAGTTGCAAACACCACACATTACCACAAATTCAAATAAAATGTGAGAATGTTCGATATATAGTATTGTTTAGATTGTTCGATATTTAGTTGTAAGCTGCAAACGCCACACATTATCACAAATTCAAATAAAATGTGAGATTGTTTGATGTATAGTATGGTTTAGATTGTTCGGCATTTAGCTGTGAGTTGCAAACGCCATGCATTATCACATTATGGTATAACATGTGCACAGCACGTGTATCACCGCTATATTCATGCATGCAATGTTTAAAACACTATGATCTCCTATTCAAATATATGAATCCGCTTTCATATCAAATTATGATCTTTGTTAGTCTCTTACACCCACACAATCCTCTAACCTTTGTAGCTACCACTAACTTTCTCTCGTGCATGCACACGCCCTCCTCGCCCTCCCCCTCCCTCGGCATTCTATCCACCGGGCACATTCATTTTTTTCTTTAGGTCGTTCTCCCAGAGTCTCCACAACTCCTTTCCGACACACACCGATCGATAAACCTCTCCAGCGATGCCTGCCTACAACATACACACACACCTTCAATCTCCTCCTTTATGTGTCCTTGCCTCGTGTCTCTCATACGGTCAGACACACGTGTAAACTCTCGCCCCTCTTTTCATCGATCTCACAACCGCACACTCCTCCCCCTATCTAGCTAGTAGTTGGGCCTCTCGCACCACCTCCTAGCTCCATTCTCTCTGTCTATCCGTCTCGCTGGGCCTTATTTGCCTCTAACAAATGGACGTACACCGACCGATCTCTCGCTATACATATAGCTAGCTAGGTCCTTATAACTCGTTTTTACCCACACGTCAATCGATCTACCTCATTAGTTGTGTCTCTCCCTTCCTCCGACAAACAACAATTGATCTACCGATCTAGTTAGGTTTGCTTACCAAACACATGGTTCCCCTTCATCATCCATGGATGCGTCCCGACAGATCTATCACGCACAGGCACACACAGAAACACATCCCCACTCTTATTGATAACATTGCAGTTCCACCCTCAGTTTGTCTAGTAGGCCTCTCCCACCATCTTCGAGAAGCAACTCCATCACCCATCCAGCACTCTACCCCTCTCCCTCCCTCTCCTCCTCTCTCCTCTCTCTCTCTCTGTCCCATCATATTTCCCGTCCTTCAGTTATGTATGGATGTCGACCGATCTCCCTCAAGACATAGCTGGGTCTCTCCTTCTCAACACATATACGAGTCGTTCTACCTCTATAGTTAGGCCTCTGCCTACCCCTCCCCCACCCCCTCCCCCCCACACACACCGATACATCGAGCGCTCTAGTCATGTCTCCCTGCCACACACAAACTTGACATGTGCCCTCTAACGTTCCGGTAGGCCAGTCGCCCTATATCTTTGACTTGCACACACACACAATTTCGATGGCTCTCTTCATCGATCTCGCACCCACCCACTTGATCCTCTCTTCGACTCTATCGATAGCTATGACCCCTCCCTCTCTTCTCGTGGATTGCCCGACCCTCTATGTATGATATGGATAGGCCTCCATTTCACACACATTGCATGCAAAATTTTGTTTGAGATGTCATCGACACATATTCCCACAAATAATTCACGAAATCAACCCCCACCCCACCCCCACCCCAAAACAAAAAACACTCACGAACGCGGTTTGTATCTCTCACACACACCCACGTAGGTGGGGGACGTGCACGAAGAGAAGAGGTGCATGCACGGCGCACGTACTCCCGTCTCTTTCCCAACCACACCCGCGCGGGTACACGGTGGAGCTCATTTCTGTACGAAAAAGGCAGCCCACGTGGTAATTTGGCACGTGTACTGGTTGTCCACTTGGTGGAGGGAGGATCGTCTACCACGGGTGAACAAACAAATTGCGACTTGACGTGTTATGTTAAAAAAAGAGGCAAACCATGTGGGGCCTACCTTAGAGGCAAGGCTCTATACACTGGAGTACTTTTGATGTGTCCCGTCAACTCGCAGAACGAGGAGAAGCTTGCTTAGTACGCCGTCTCCCCCGCCCACGGGCGCGGTGGCTCGCAGGATGAGGTGAAGCTTGCTCCGCCTTACGCCCGCTCCCTCGCCCATGCGCGCGGTGGCTCGCAGGACGAGGAGAAAAATTTACTACTCCCTCCGTTTACTCCTCGTCCCTACTACCTTGGTTATAGAGATTATATCATATTGTTTGGAATATATATGTCCTTTAGTAGATTTCAATATGAACTACTAGTACATACTCCAAACACTGATGTATATAGACGTATTTTAGAGTGTAGATTCACTCATTTTGCTCCGTATGTAGCACTCTCCCTCGCCCCTCGACCCTCGCCCACGTGGTGGACGTGCAGCAATTCATTCGGTCTCATATAGCCAGAACGATATATACTGCACTACCATTATTGCTCGACTTCCCGAAGAGGCGAAGAGCCAATCGCAAGGTTAATATTTTGGAGATGCCAAGCGCAAGGTTATAGGAGAACGAGTAGTAGGTGCCGCGTCATTTATAAATAAAGTTTTTTTTCTTCAGTGGCACGTACGCAATATGATAGGTTCATATGGAGAGAAAAGGAAACCGCTCCACTATATACATAGTCAGGACGGGCCAGCCTACACGGTTGCTTGTTGGGGTTGCTCTCTTCACACTCTCTCGCACAAAACGACTGTGGCCACATCTCTAACATCCCGGCGGATCACGTCCGCTTGGGGAAGGGGTGGATGCTTAGTGTAGATGCGGTGGCCGTCGCCGACGGCGAAAACCCACTGTCGGCACGTCCTGATCAGGGGTCCCCGCCGTTCTCTCTCACAAAGCCGGTGAGGTTGCCTTCGTCCCTTGCTCACTGCCGCGACGTGGGCAGTTGCCGCCTCCCGCCGCCCTCCTCAAGGTTGAGCTACGTCCCTCAGGTACAACTCCCTTTACAGCCGGCTTGCACCACTGCTCCAGCTGCCCACATCACTCCCTGTGGATATTTCTCTACTTCTTTGCCCCGCACATACCTCTACTGGCTTCTACGTACTGTATTTGTGATGAGTTTATGTCTCATCAACTAGTCCCAGTAATCTTATTCTAATCATGCTTCTTCAATTTCTTTGCCACAGGGATGCTCATCTCGATTTTGGTGAAACTGCACAAAATGATCCGATGGTCAAAAGGTTGCAAACTTCATTTATTAGGAAGCTCGAACGTTGCCACCAAATTGAAGCATGGTCAGGATTCACGGTTCAAGGGCTAGGGACTGCATGGACTCATCTAGTAGTAATATTTAGGAACGGAGGGAGTACTATGTAAAGAGTTAGGTGTCGCACGGTGATAGTGTGAGGTGGGCCATGTAATCACTGAGCCTGCGTGTTTTCACTGCTCTTGCACGCCTCCGCTGTAAGAATGGAGAAAATTGTAATCTAGTAGTAGTACCTCCTTTCGCCGAAAGCGTGGGACATCCAGCAGTCCTACCACCTCAGTAATAAAGACCAATGAGCCGTCAAATCACATAGACCCAGCAGTAAGTTGGACGGACGAAGCAACCATCACTCTTGCGCCAGTGAGAGGTCGCGTCCGCTCTGCCCGGGCATGAATGCGGCACCGATTCTTTGGAGCGCGCTGACCGTTTCGGGCGGGAAGCGCGCGGGGCGATGGAGGGGCTTTGGGTGGGCCAGGCTGGTCAGGAGCGGGCGTGGCAGCTGTCCGCATGTCCCTACCGGACACGCCCGGAAACGAGAGGATGCACCGACTCTCGCGGCTAAAATCGTACACTACACAACATCTCTCTGTAGGAGTAGGTCGATCTGTCGCTCTCTCTAACACACACATGCTGTTAAACACACACACACACACACACACACACGCACACGCACGCACGCACCTTGGTCCCGTTGCACCTTCTAACGTGACTTATTACACCTAGACGGAGGGAGTAGTAAGTATACGAGATACGGTGGCACACTGACTTAAGTCGAATACAAGTGCCCAAAATTTGTGTGCATGTTATAATAAGGATTCACTTAAAATAGTACGTGAGCGAACAGAGGGATCAATTGGACAGTGTTCCCGAGTAGTAGCGAGATGTGTGAGGTAAGATACACCGCTGGCGCTTTTAATTTTTCTTATTAATTTGTTTGTTTCACCCTCTGACTGGTGGGACCCAACGTACTACGTGGAGAGAGGTAAGGTGACTAAGGCTGCATTATTTCTGCACCACTGTGGATAGTCTTACCACCAAAGCCACATGACACGATTATGATTGAATCCCAATGACTCCCACACACACACAAAAAACACGGCATGCTTGTCACACGAATGCAGGAATGTATAAAAGGTTATTTCCCTCTCGTTGAACATAACGGGAGGGTTGTGTAGCTGGTTAGCCTGTTCGCTCATCAAACTTGAGGTCTCGGGTTCGATAACTACACTTGAGCATAATTTGTGCCAGGAGGATTCTTTGACTGGTCAAAATGTTTTCTAGGGTTTGCACGCTTCACACTCTCTCTCCAGTATATATATACACGCTGGAGCCTCAGCGCTTGTAGTTGCTCTCTTCACACTCTCTCGCCCTCTCCCGCTGGAGCCTCAGCGCTTGTAGTTGCTCTCTTCACACTCTCTCGCCCTCTCCAGATCTAAACAAGACTTCGTTGGCCTCTCTCTCCCCTCACTGCTGCTCAAAGAGCCGGCAGGATCCGTCTGCCGGGAAGGGAAGGAGGCTTAACGCTGTCGCCGTCGGCGAGGGACTACCGGCGCAGCTGTTCACTTTCCACCCAGCGGCGGCGCGGGAGGGCCTCCGACCCCTTCTTCTTCGCCGCCGTCCCGTCGCCCACCGAACCACGCCCCAAGAACCTTAAGGTATAATTTACTTACTCCACATGCATTGCTCTAGCTGCATGTATACCATGAATCTAGGACGTGGTTCAAAGAGGAAAGGAGTGGGGGAAAGTAGTGGGAAAAGTTGTATATAGCATGAATCTAGGACGTGGTTCAAAGAGGAAATGAAGGGGGAAAGTTGTATAGCATGAATCTAGGACGTGGTTCAAAGAGGAAAGGAATGGGGGAAAGTAGTGGGGAAAGTTGTATCGCATAAATCTAGGACGTGGTTCAAAGAGGAAAGGAAGGGGCGAAAGTACTAGTTCAAAAAGGAAAGGAAGGGACAAGGCTGTAGAGTTTGAGCAGGACTAGATTTGCTGCGCTCACATAGGGAAAGGTGTCTAAAGATAACAAAACTGGGACCAACACAAATATGCTCCTTGGTTGTTTGTTCTTTGTTGCAACAGACTGTGCATGACCACAGTACATCGGTAGATGCACATGGTGCTGGTGCGTCCACTGTCCCGTGCAACTCATTAGTTGTTGTTAATCTAAGGCACTGTTTGGTTAAAAACTCCCTAGTCCCTACCTGCTTGGTTCCAGGGACTAAACATGGACTAGAGGTTATTAAATGACATGCTAAAAGACCATGTTACCCCTAGTAATGAACTAATAGAGACAAGGTGCGATGCGTGGCAGGGGCAACTGTTGGAAAAAGTCCCAAAAAGACTCCCTCGGGGTCTTCTTTCTTTAGTCCCAAATGCCCACTTTTAGTCCCTAAAAGTCCCTCCTGTTTGGTTTAGATGGGACTGACACGGAGTTTTTTAGTCCCTACACCAAAATGTCCCTGTAAACAAACACCCTCTAATAATGCCGCTGGAAAATTGATGCAATGCCACAGTTAAAAGCAAATTACATGTTTAACGAATTTTATTGTTAATATAATCTCTATGTTAATATTAATCAATGCCACCGTTTGAGAAATGCTACTGTCTTGCTTTCTTTCCCATTTAGATAAGGTAGATGCTTCTTTTTTTGGCTTCTGTGTCATCCACCGTTATTGACCACTAATTGTTTCCTTTGCACCTCTGTGTAAACAGGGTTATCTACTTCACCTCGTTGCCATTGTGACCTTTTGTTGCACTGCACAAAACACTTTTGTTTTAAGAGTGTTTTGTGCAGTTCAACCAAAATGTCACACCGACAACGTTGCTTGATTGCTTGATCTTAGTGGAACTGCACAAGAGGAGATCTTACTTCCTATCCGTTAAGGCGAATTTGGTTCAGATCTTCTTCTTATGAGTTGTTTGAATTCCGCATCATGAGAGGTCAGTACTAGCCTTCTTTCACATGATTCTGCAGTGTGCTTTCATATGTTGTGCTACTTGTACGATAATGTTGCGTCATTTTAGTGAACTGCACAAATGGAGACAAGACTTCCAATCTGTATGTGCACCATAATATCCCATTGAGGTAAGATAAGGATATTTCACAACTGCTGGCCTGTATTTTGCCACTTTCATCAAAAAATTAAGTTTAGTACTATACTTGTGCTCCCTAATTGACATGCCAAATCTTACATTGAAGGCGAAGCTTGTCTGTTATTGAACCAAGTGATGAAGGGGAAGAACAAGCGGAAGAAAAACAAAAATCAACTCCCGGTGCTATAATGAAGCACTGGAACTGTGATGACACAAGTAATGATATGGTTTTGCATCTTAATTTATTGCTATGGCTGGAACGAGCAATTGTTTTGCCACTGATTTGATGCCACTCTTAATGTAATATGTAATTATCTCTACTTGTGGAAACAGGGATCTTCTTTGAAGATACCATATATTTTAGTGGAACTGCACAAGAAGATGTTGGAAACATTAAACTAATCGAGGAATATATAGTAAGCATGGCCACCACCGTAGATAGCAACAGATGGTTCCGGAGAAGTGCTTCATCTGTATGCTCTACACAATAAGCCTCCTGACAAAGGTTGGTACTCGCCCACTGATTTCGTCCATATGATTGAGCTTTGTCATCTCTATTGGTGTTGTGCTACTGTTTAGATACTGTCATGAAAAAGTGGTATTGTCCTTGAGAAGTGCTTCATATGTGCTGTTTTAAATATTTCCTTTCCTTTTTTCGAGCAAACAAGGATGCTAGCATTTAGTAGTCCTCTTGTCTTTGCACAATAGGATCATCTTCCTCTGAAGAAGAATATGGAGTACGTGAAGTGACTATTTCCGATTATGCCAGGATGAAGAAGCCCTGTCTATCTTCTCATCAGAAGGAGCAGTTGAAGGATGGTTACATTACTCCCCACAAGACCAAACTAACTTCAGCTCAGAAGGACTGACAAATCTCCATTTTTTTGCTGTGATGAGCGAGTACAATGTTGTTCTAGGATTCTTTCTGGTGAGTTCCATTTTTCTAAAAGTGTGCTCTACATGGACCATGTATGTGCCTGTTGAAACTGTCAATTCATAGTACAGTTTGCTTTATACTAATCACTTTTTGTATTTGTGCAAATAGGGGTGCTCAGCTTGATTTCAATGGGAACTACAGAAAATGTTCATGAATACATCGAATCATTCATTTCCACTACAAGAAAGGAGGTGCCGATAAGTTCAAGGCGTTGCAACATATAAGGGCGAAATCATACAAGCTACGCGCGAATTTGGTTGATTTTGGTGGAACTGCACAAAAAGAACAGCTGATTTATTTAGCACGAGGTGCCATGTCAATGTCCGAACTGATGGCAAACCCTGCCCATTCCACAATCATAGGCATTTGATATTTTGGAATGGGACAACCTTGTCAAATTTTGCTCATTGATTTTAGCAAGACATGCGTTTGATATTTTCAAATGGGACGCCCTTTGCTGTCAGCAGCGTCGATCAATTTTTTATTTATTCTTTAGTTGTGAAGTAAATATTGCCTCCGACATGTGAGTCGCTGAGATGCATAATCATCGATTGTTTTGAATGTTCTCTATGAATTGCCAGGCCTGTGTGTTTGATTGCAATGTACAGAAACGCTAAAAAGCTGCTCAAACTCTTTGTACTCCTTCTGTTCCTTTTTACTTTGCACATTGTGAAAGTGCATACTTTTTTGTATAAGATTGGTCAAAGTAGAGATACTTTGACTGCAGACAAAACTTGTATGCGGACTAGAAAGGACCGGAGGGAGTACATGTGAAACTGCTGCAAACGAGGTGATCACCCTGGGAATAATGCTAGTACGTATTGTTTTGCATGTTCATCCAATGCCAGTGATACAGGAATTCGAACTAATCGAAATAAATTCATTCATACACGATCGGATTTCATATAAACATGCCGGATTTCATTACATTTCATACATTCTTCAACTAAAAAGGGGTGCGCTGGAGGTATAATTAATTAACCGAAGCTACCCACCTGTGTCCCGCTGAGCCGAACAGAAGCTTCAGTGACTTAACTGCAGGTGCAGTTGCGTAACTGACATGTGGCCTGTTGGGCCCACGTGTCAGTCAGCCAACTGCACCAGCAGTTAAGTAGAAGCAACGTTCTTCTCCAGCGCAGCTCTCCGACTCCACGTCACCGCCAAGAAGCTAACCGGCCGTCAATGGTCAACCGGCGTAGCAGCGGTGGCCTTACTTGGACCCGAGCGGCGGCGACCTACCGTGTTCTACTCTTCCTCGTTTTCTGTGTGGCGCGGCCTCGTTGGCAACGGGGCGGGGCCTCGGCGGAGCCGGCGATGTCCTCTGTCTCGTTGCCGGCGGGCGGCGCCTCAGCGGAGCGGTGGAAATCCTCCCCCACGTTGCCAGCAGGGTGGGGCCTCGGCTGAGCCGGCGATGTCCTCTGCCTCGTTGTTGGCAGGGCGGGGCCTCGGCGGGGCCGGCGGTGTCCTCTGCCTTGTTGTTGGCGCCGCGGGGCCTCGGCGGAGCAGGGCCTCGTCGACGCCAGCGGAGCGGGGACTCGTCGGAGCCGGCATTGTCCTCTGCCGCGTCCTCGGTCTCGCCAAACAGCGCCTCGCCCGCTTCATCGCCTTCTTTGCTAGCCTCTTTGTAGGCGGCCACAGCCTCCGCCACCCGCATGCGGTACCGCCAGCGCTCGAGGCGGCCCTTGCGGGCGGAGCGGTACGAGTCGAGCAGCGTCTCCTACTCCACCCGCTCCGCGGCGATCTGCTCCTCCGCCTGCAGGTGCTCCTGGAGGAGATGGTGCTTGTAGGCGGCGTCGGCCTGCGCCTCCCGGAACTGCTCCTCACGCATCTGCCTCACCCTGTCCATATATTGGGCACGGGCCTCGCCGATGGTCATGGTGCAATGCACCGGCGAGGATGGCGCGGAGGAGGGGGTTGGCGCCGGATCGTCGACTACCGTGTTCTCCATTGGGACGTCGTCGTCCTCCGGCTGCCTATCGGCCAGCCGGTCGGCAGCAATGGCTGCCATCTCCTTGTGGTCCGTCGTCCGCCCGTCCCGAAGAGCGCTGGAGCGCGAGGAAACCATGGTGGGCAGTAGTGGTGTGGACAGGAGAAAGGGAACGGATGCGGATGACTGCGGCTATGGCTGGTGCAGCAGTTTATATAGCAATGGTGGGCGGGCTGAGGGACGGACATGTGGCGCCGGAGTAGCCGCCTCGGCAACCACGTATCATTAATGTGGGCGGCAGATGGACAGACGGACGGCACTTGTGTCGTTTGAAGGCGTAGCAATCGCCTGCACCGGGAAGCGGGGCGGGCGGCACTGACTGTTTCGGGCGGAAAGCGCGCGCGGGCGAGGACATGACTTTACTTGGAGAGGATGACAATGGGGACCCACCAGGTCCATAGCCTCACGTACGCAAGTGCCTCCTTATTATATATATATATATATATATATATATATAACTATAATTTATTTTCCTTCCTCCTGGTTTCCTGACATCACGGTCCCACACCATTGTCAACCTATGTGGTAGTCAATAAACAAGAGAATTGCACAAGAAGCGGCCGACAGCTGGGACCAAGCAGCTCGAGCAGTATTTGTGTTTTTGAGGTGTGAGCACTGCAGAGTTTTTCGATGTTTAGCCCAGATATTAATTTTTCTCCTCTGAACAACAACGAAAACATCGCTGCAGGTATTAACTGGGCGGGCTGTGGCCCGTCTAGGCCAGGCCAGATATCCAGCCCAGATATTAATTTTTTTCAAGCTGAAAATGGCTAGCCCAGCTATACTTTTTTTTAGGAATACCCAGGCAAGGTCAAGTTGTTATTCTCCGCCCCGCTGGGCTGCAAATCTTTCCTAGGAGGGATGCATTAGGCTTAACAAGAAAATGGGCTTTAAGAAATAATAAATGGGATTTAATCTGACTATAAATTTCGGGATAAAAATATTTCGGATCCCATAAAAATGTGGGAAATTTTATTGAATTCTGTTTTGAACGGTTGGTTGAAATGGGTTGTACTTTTAACAAACTGTAAATGGGTTGTAGTAAATTCCATTAGAATTCAAAAATGGGCTACACATTCTTACAAATCTCAAATGGGCTATAAGTTCTCTGCCGCACACTTCTGACATTACTAAGTTGACGCGTCCCCTAAAAAACAGAGTTGACGCGTATGCAAGGCTTTGTCAATTATAGTCAACACACGGTTCTAGCAGCAGTGGCCGTTGGATGTCCATCCAACGGATGCCGTGCTTCTTCTTCAATCTCGGATATTCTAGCTTCACCCGCCCAAAAAATGATTCCTTCCCCTGACATCTGGGGCGCACCGTTTCGGAAACTGACCTGTTGGCCTACTAAGTTGACGTACCAAGGGCTTTGTCAACTTAGTCAATATAAACGATTCTAGCTGCAGCGACCGTACGGTGTCCATCCAATGGCCGTCGTGCTTCTTCAACCTCTGGACTTCTTGCTCCAGCCGCCCAAAGCAGCGCCGGTCGTGCCGCCTGCTCTTGCCTCCTGTGGCCGGCTGTGCTGCCGCGGAGGCCTCACCGCCCCCTACTACTCCCACCGCTGGCCAGGCCATCCCTCCACTCACCCACACCCCCTGTTATTCTGCGGCGACGGCAGCGCAGCCGAACCAGTGAACCCTCGTACTCCTCTCCGCGTGTGAATCCACTGCCGCGTCTTCCCCGGCTCTGCGTCGTCCCCTTCCTAGGCCTCGCCGTCGTCCACCGCCCTGGTGCTCTCGGCGCGGCGTGGTCAAAGTGGTCAAGGAACGACTTCCATCGGACGTGGACTGTACGTGGAGAGGCTGAGAGCTGGGTCCATGGCAGCCGCAAGGAAGTGCCTCCTTATTACGCGGAAAATAATTATTCCTCCACCTGACAGCGGGGACCCATCGGACGGGCCACCAGTATTTTGCGAAAAAAATTGTTTCCCCCTGACTGCTGGGACCCACCGGACGGGCCACCGTAATTTGCGAAAAAAACATTCCCCCCGCTGTCAGCTCAGACCCACCGGAAGTGCCTCCTTATTACGCACAAAAAATGAATACTCCCCCGGCTAGCTGGGACCCACCTTGGTGGGAGGCTGACTTGTGGGCCTACTAAGTTGACGGGGACGAAGGGCTTTGTCAACTTAGTCAATATGAACGATTCTAGCTCCAGTGACCGTACGATGTCCATCCAACGGTCGTATTGCTTCTTCAACCTCTGGTCTTCTTGCTCCAGCCGCCCAATGCAGCGCCGGTCGTGCCGCATGCTCCTGCCTCCCGTGGCCGGCTGTGCTGCCGCGGAGAACTCGCCGCCGCCTACTATTCCCACCGCTGGCCAGGCCCTGCGGCGACGGCAGCCTCACACCGCAGCCGAACTAGTGAACCCTCATACTCCTCTCCGCGCGGGCTTCCACTGCCGCGTCTTCCCCGGCTCTGCGTCATCCCCTTCCTAGGCCTCGCCGTCGTCCACTGCCCTGGTGCTCTCGGCACGGCGTGGTCAACGTGGTCAAGGAACGGCTTCCATCGGACGTGGACTGTACATGGAGAGGCTGACAGCTGGGTCCACAGCAGCAGCAAGGAAGTGCCTCCTTATTACGCGCAAAATAATTATTCCTCCACCTGACAGCAGGGACCCACCGGACGGGCCACCGTATTTCACGAAAAAAATGTTTCCCCCTGACTGCGGGGACCCACCAGCTACATCTTCGCACGCAAGGAAGTGCGTCCGGGCAAAAAAAAACGATTCGCCCCCTGACTAGTGGGACCCACCAGCTACATCTTCGCAGGCAAGGAAGTGCCTGACAGTCGAGACCCACCTGGTCGAAGCGTACGTAGCATTGTCATTCTGGTCGCGAACGTGTACGTACGTACTGGTCGATGTAGAGGCGCCCACGTGTCGTAGTAGAGGCGCGCACGTAGCATGTACACGTTCGTACAGCGGCCAGTGTGCAAGAAAGAAAATACGGCCACGTACGTACATACAGGCAGGGTCTCGAACGCCTACTCGCGCATACGTAAGGCCAGGGCTCGTGTACATGGCTGGGTCGGAACGGAAAAACAGCGTCGTCGTCGTGTTCATGGGGAGCCAACCGGCTAGGTCGGAACGGAATGCGTCGTCGTGTTCATCGGGAGGGCTTGGACGGAACAGCCGATGGAAACGAGGCTTGGCGTACCGCAGAATGAAGGAAACGGCCTTGTGTTCGACCGGCCATGTTTGAAATGGGATCCTGTTCATCGGGAGGGGTCTGGCGTACCGCAAAACGGAGGAAACGGACCTCCTACGGTCGAAACGGGGGTCCTGTTGATCGGGAGGGGTGTGGCGTACCGCAAAACGGAGGAAACGGACTTGTGTTGGAGCGCTACGGTCGAAACGGGGGTCCTGTTCATCGGGAGGGGTGTGGCGTACCGCAAAACAGGACTCCACGGGATACTGTTCATCTCCACCATCGACCCCCTCCAGCCTCCACGGGCTACTGTTCATCCACCGTCGACCTCCTCCAGCCTCCACCTGCGACTGTTCATCCACGGGCTCCTGTTCATCCAGCCTTCACCATGCGCTACTCCACCGGCTACTGTTCAACCAGCCCTCTCCACGGGCTCCTGTTCAACCACCCCTCCACGGGCTACTGTTCATCCAGCCCTCCATCGTCTACTGTTCATTCTGCCCTCCACGGGGTGGTCCTGTTCATCATGCCCTCCACGGGGTCCTGTTCATCCAGCCCCAACCGGCTCGATCGATCGGGGTCCTGTTCATCCAGAGGCAACACCACGGGGTCCTGTTCATCCACCCCCACCGAGAACTGTTCATCCAAACCCCCCCCCCCAGCAACACTCACTGTTCATCCAGAGGCAGCATCGATCGGCTTCAGTTAGCAGCAGTAGCGAAGGAATCGCTCGATCGGGTTCAGTTAACAGCCATCGATCGATCGCTCAGGTTCAGTAACGCGTAGCCTGTAGTGCAATCGCTCGGGTTCAGTTAGAGCCCAACGCCTCGCTCGGGTTCAGTTAGAGCCAACGCCTCGCACACACGCGCGTACGTGTATGAGAGAAACGCGCATCGCTCGGCCCCCGACCTCCCACCGTAACCGAGAACTCCCCGAAATTTTCCTCGCCCTCGCTTCTACCACGGTTTTTTCTGTCATGGACGGCCCAAAGAATGTGATGCAGCTGCGTCTCCGGCCCGCCCAGGACGAAAAGCCCATTTTCTGTCATGATTTTTTGTCATAGAAGTAGGAGCCCACCACATCTATGTTGATACCGGGTTTTGTCACAATTATCATCATAGAAGTGTCATATGTATGACAGAAAAAAAATTCGTTCGGCCCAAGATGTCACGGATGTGTCTTTTTTTTGTAGTGCGTGAGCATGCTGAGGAGGAGGTCATCATCGATCTTCGCGCCAATATCGCGGAGCTCGCCAGCGAGAGTCTTGAGGCAGCAACAATAATCGTCGACAGAGGAGTTGTCCTGGTGGCACCCAAAAAACTCTTGCTACAAAAAAACACTATGTTGGGCTGGTTGTCGGTGAAGAGCCCGTTCAGCTTGGTCCACACGGCGCATGCGTCATCACCGTCCTGCACGACCGTCTGAAAGAGGTCCGGCGAGATGGTGAGGAAGAACCACCGGATGATCGTGGTGTCGATGGTGGACCAGTCATGGAACTCGGGGACGAGGCTGGAGTCGACGGAGCCGTCCACATGGTCGACGAGGTGGTACTCCCTGAACACGAGGGAGAAGTACGTCTTCCACGTGTAGTAGGAGGAGTCCGTCTGGAGAGACGAACCGGCACCCGCTCGTAGATGTTGAGGTTGCGGATGTCGTTGACGTCGGAAGGGTTGGCGTCGGCGAATGGTTTGGAGTTGGTGGACGCGGACGACGTGACGGACAACATGGCGGCATGAGGCGGTGTGCCTAGGGTTCGGTGCGGGAGGGTCGGGTGGCAGCGGCGATCTGCTCGGGGTACAGCGGCGGATGTGGGAGGGAGAGGTTCACGGCGGCGAGGGGCGGTGGTGACAGGAGTGGGCGGTGGCGCGTAGGTGCGACGGCTGCGGGTCGCGTCAGTAGGGGGGTGCGGGCGGCCGAGGCGAGCAAGGGAGGAAGCGGCGGCTGGGCGTGTGAGTGCGGCAGCAGGGAAGGAAGCAGCGGCGGCAGGCGCGTGGAGGTGCGCGGGCGGCGGCGGCAGAGTGGCAGCGGCGGCGGCGCATGGGGGTCGCGTGGCGGCGGCGGCGGAAGCTAGGGTTAGAACCTAAAAACAGATACCATGTATGATGTATGAATTGCATGATGTATTGCTCATGTGCAAAGGCACGTATATATGATGTACAGAGGTGGGCCACGACCTCAACTATACAAGGAACTAGGAGGTGGACCCAATACACAGATATGTACACACATCTATAATACCTAAATAGTTCATCCCCACTATCCTATTTCTCTTGACATGTGGCCTATCCACATCATCAACCCATTGCCAGCAATTATCTTGACCTGTAGGCATCCACGTCACTACACCATGTCAGCATTTTTTTTCTTAAAATCGTTTAATTTATATGGACGGTGTTGGGGAACGTAGTAATTTCAAAAAAATTCCTACCCACACACAGGATCATGGTGGTGCATAACAACGAGAGGGGAGAGTGTTGTCCACGTACCCTCGTAGACCGAAAGCGGAAGCGTTAGCACAACGCGGTTGATGTAGTCGTACGTCTTCACGATCCGACCGATCAAGTACCGAACGTACGGCACCTCCAAGTTCAGCACACGTTAAGCTCGATGACGTCCCACGAACTTCGATCCAGCCGAGCTTCGAGGGAGAGTTTCGTCAGCACGACGGCGTGAAGACGATGATGATGTTGCTACCGACGCAGGGCTTCGCCTAAGCACCGCTACGATATGATCGAGGTGGATTATGGTGGAGGGGGGCACCGCACATGGCTAAGAGATCAAGAGATCAATTGTTGTGTCTAGAGGTGCCCCCTACTCCCGTATATAAAGGAGAGAGGGAGAGGCCGGCCCTAGAGGGGGCGCGCCAAGTGTGGGGAGTCCTACTAGGACTCCCAAGTCCTAGTAGGATTCCCCTTTCCTTTCTGGAGTAGGAGAGAAGGAAAGAGGGGGAGAGGGACAAGGAAAAGGGGGCTGCACCCCTTGTCCAATTCGGACCAGAGGGGGGCATGCACCTCCTTCCTTTTGGCCTCTCTCCTCTATTCCCGTATGGCCCAATAAGGCCCAATACTTCTCCCGGTGAATTCCCGTAACTCCCCGGTACTCCGAAAATACCCGAATCACTCAGAACCTTTCCAATGTCCGAATATAGTCGTCCAATATATCAATCTTTACGTCTCGACCATTTCGAGACTCCTCGTCATGTCCCCGAACTCATCCGGGACTCCGAACTACCTTCGGTACATCAAAACACATAAACTCATAATACAAATCGTCACAGAACTTTAAGCGTGCGGACCCTACGGGTTCGAGAACTATGTAGACATGACCGAGACACGTCTCTGGTCAATAACCAATAGCGGAACCTGGATGCTCATATTGGTTCCTACATATTCTACAAAGCTCTTTATCAGTCAAACCGCATAACAACACACGTTGTTCCCTTTGTCATCGGTATGTTACTTGCCCGAGATTCGATCGTCGATATCTCAATACCTAGTTCAATCTCGTTACCGGCAAGTCTCTTTACTCGTTCCGTAATGCATCATCCCGCAACTAACTCATTAGTCACAATGCTTGCAAGGCTTATAGTGATGTGCATTACCGAGTGGGCCTAGAGATACCTCTCCGACAATTGGAATGACAAATCCTAATCTCAAAATACGCCAACTCAACAAGTACCTTCGGAGACACCTGTAGAGCACCGTTATAATCACCCAGTTATATTGTGACATTTGGTGGCACACAAAGTGTTCCTCCGGTAAACGGGAGTTGCATAATCTCATAGTCATAGGAACATGTATAAGTCATGAAGAAAGCAATAGCAACATACTAAACGATCAAGTGCTAAGCTAACGAAATGGGTCAAGTCAATCACATCATTCTCCTAATGATGTGATCCCGTTAATCAAATGACAACTCATGTCTATGGCTAGGAAACTTAACCATTTTTTATCAACGAGCTAGTCAAGTAGAGGCATACTAGTGACACTCTGTTTGTCTATGTATTCACACATGTATTATGTTTTCGGTTAATACAATTCTAGCATGAATAATAAACATTTATCATGAAATAAGTAAATAGATAATAACTTTATTATTGCCTCTAGGGCATATTTCCTTCAGTCTCCCACTTGCACTAGAGTAACTAATCTAGATCACATCGCCATGTGATTTAACATCAATAGTTCACATCACCATGTGATTAACACCCATAGTTCACATCGTCATGTGATCAACACCCAAAGGGTTTACTAGAGTCAATAATCTAGTTCACATCACTATGTGATTAACACCCAAAGAGTACTAAGGTGTGATCATGTTTTGCTTGGGAGAGAAGTTTAGTCAACGGGTCTGCCATATTCAGATTAATATGTATTTTGCAAATTTCTATGTCTACAATGCTCTACACGGAGCTACTTTAGCTAATTTCTCCCACTTTCAATATGTATCCAGATTAAGACTTAGAGTCATCTAGATCAGTGCCAAAACTTGTATCGACGTAACCCTTTACGATGAACCTTTTGCCACCTCCATAATCGAGAAACATATCCTTATTCCACTAAGGATAATTTTGACTGCTGTTCAGTGATCTACTCCTAGATCACTATTGTACTCCCTTGCCAAAATCAATGTAGGGTATACAATAGATCTGGTACACAACATGGCATACTTTATAGAACCTACGGTTGAGGCATAGGGAATGACTTTCATTCTCTTTCTATCTTCTGCCATGGTCGGGCTTTGAGTCCTACTCAATTTCACACCTTGTAACACAGGCAAGAACTCTTTCTTTGACTGTTCCATTTTGAACTGCTTCAAAATCTTGTCAAGGTATGTACTCATTGAAAAAAAACTTATCAAGCGTCTTGATCTATCTCTATAGATCTTGATGCTCAATATGTAAGCAGCTTCACCGAGGTCTTTCTTTGAAAAAACTCCTTTCAAACACTCATTTATGCTATGCAAAATAATTCTACATTATTTCCGATCAACAATATGTCATTCACATATACTTATCAGAAATGTTGTAGTGCTCCCACTCACTTTCTTGTAAATACAGGATTCACCGCAAGTCTGTATAAAACTATATGCTTTGATCAATTTATCAAAGTGTATATTCCAACTCTGAGATGCTTGCACCAGTCCATAGATGGATCGCTGGAGCTTGCATATTTTGTTAGCACCTTTAGGATTGATAAAACCTTTTGATTGCATCATATACAACTCTTCTTTAATAAATCCATTAAGGAATGCAGTTTTGTTTATCCATTTGCCAGATTTCATAAAATGCGGCAATTGCTAGCATGATTCGGACAGACTTAAGCATAGATACGAGTGAGAAATTCTCATCGTAGTCAACACCTTGAAATTCTCGAAAACCTTTTTGCGACAATTCTAGCTTTGTAGATTAACACTACTATCAGCGTCCGTCTTCCTCTTGAAGATCCATTTAATCTCAATTGCTCACCGATCATCGGGCAAGTCAATCAAAGTCCATACATTGTTCTCATACATGGATCACATCTCGGATTTCATGGCCTCAAGCCATTTCACGGAATCTGGGCTCATCATCGCTTCCTCATAGTTCGTAGGTTCGTCATGGTCAAGTAACATGACCTCCAGAATAGGATTACTGTACCACTCTGGTGTGGATCTTACTCTGGTTGACCTACGAGGTTCGGTAGTAACTTGATCTGAAGTTACATGATCATCATCATTAGCCTCCTCACTAATTGGTGTAGTAGTCACAGGAACAGATTTCTGTGATGAACTACTTTCCAATAAGGGAGCAGGTACAGTTACCTCATCAAGTTCTACTTTCCTCCCACTCACTTCTTGCGAGAGAAGCTCCTTCTCTAGAAAGGATATGTTCTTAGCAACGAATGTCTTGCCGTCGGATCTGTGATAGAAGGTGTACCCAACTGCCTCCTTTGGGTATCCTATGAAGACACATTTCTCCAATTTGGGTTTGAGCTTATCAGGATGAAACTTTTTCACATAAGCTTCGCAACCCCAAACTTTAAGAAATGACAAATTTGGTTTCTTGCCAAACCATAGTTCATATGGTGTCGTCTCAACGGATTTAGATGGTGCCCTATTTAACGTGAATGTAACAGTCTCTAATGCATAACCCCAAAAACGATAGTGGTAAATCGGTAAGAAACATCATAGATTGCACTATATCCAATAAAGTACGGTTATGACGTTCGGACACACCATTACGCTGTGGTGTTCCGGGTGGCGTGAGTTTGTGAAACTATTCCACATTGTTTTAACTGAAGACCAAACTCATAACTCAAATATTCTCCTCCACGATGAGATCGTAGAAACTTTATTTTCTTGTTACGATGATTTTCCACTTCACTCTGAAATTATATGAACTTTTCAAATGTTTCAGACTTATGTTTCATCAAGTAGATATACCCATATCTGCTCAAATCATCTGTGAAGGTCGGAAAATAATGATACCCGCCGTGAGCCTCAATATTCATCGGACCACATACATCAGTATGTATGATTTCCAACAAATCTGTTGCTCGCTCCATTGTTTTGGAGAACGGCGTTTTAGTCATCTTGCCCAAGAGGCATGGTTCGCAAGCATCAAGTGATTCAAAAAGCCCATCAGCATGGAGTTTCTTCATGCGCTTTACACCAATATGACCTAAACGGCAGTGCCACAAATAAGTTGCACTATCATTATTAACTTTGCATCCTTTGGCCTCAATATTATGAATATGTGTATCACTATGATCGAGATCCAACGAACCATTTTCATTGGGTGTGTAACCATATAAGGTTTTATTTATGTAAACAGAACAACAATTATTCTCTAACTTAAATGAATAACCGGATTGCAATAAACATGATCAAATCATATTCATGCTCAACGCAAACACCAAATAACACTTATTTAGGTTCCACACTAATCCCAAAAGTATAGGGAGTGTGCGATGATGATCATATCAATCTTGGAACCACTTCCAACACACATCATCACTTCACCGTTAACTAGTCTCTATTCATTCTGCAACTCCCATTTCAAGTTACTAATCTTAGCAACTGAACTAGTATCAAATACTGAGGGGTTGCTATAAACACTAGTAAAGTACACATCAATAACATGTATATCAAATATACCTTTGTTCACTTTGCCATCCTTCTTATCCGCCAAATACTTGGGGTAGTTCCGCTTCCAGTGACCAGTCCCTTTGCAGTAGAAGCACTTAGTTTCAGGCTTAGGTCCAGACATGGGCTTCTTCACTTGAGCAGCAACTTGCTTGCCGTTCTTCTTGAAGTTCCCCTTCTTCCCTTTGCCCTTTTTCTTGAAACTAGTGGTCTTGTCAACCATCAACACTTGATGCTTTTCTTGATTTCTACCTTCGTCGATTTCAGCATCACGAAGAGCTTGGGAATCGTTTCCGTTATCCCTTGCATATTATAGTTCATCACGAAGTTCTAGTAACTTGGTGATAGTGACTAGAGAACTTTGTCAATCATTATCTTATCTGGAAGATTAACTCCCACTTGATTCAAGTGATTGTAGTACTCAGACATTCTGAGCACATGCTCACTAGCTGAGCAATTCTCCTCCATATTGTAGGCAAAGTACTGTCAGAGGTCTTATACCTCTATACACAGGCATGAGTATGAAATACCAATTTCAACTCTTGGAACATCTTATATGCTCCGTGGCGTTCAAAACATTTCTGAAGTCCCGGTTCTAAGCCGTAAAGCATGGTGCACTAAACTATCAAGTAGTTATCATACCGAGCTTTGTCAAACGTTCATAACGTCTGCATCTGCTCCTGCAATAGGTCTGTCACGTAGTGGTGCATCAAGGATATAATTCTTTTGTGCAGCAATGAGGATAATCCTCAGATCACGGATCCAATCCGCATCATTGCTACTAACATCTTTCAACTTAGTTTTCTCTAGGAACATATCAAAAATAAAACAGGGGAGCTAAACACGAGCTATTGATCTACAACATAGATATGCTAATACTACCAAGACTAAGTTCATGATAAATTAAAGTTCAATAATCATATTACTTAAGAACTCCCACTTAGATAGACATCCCTCTAATCATCTAAGTGATCACGTGATCCATATCAACTAAACCATAACCGATCATCACGTGAGATGGAGTAGTTTTCAATGGTGAACATCACTATGTTGATCATATCTACTATATGATTCACGCTTGACCTTTCGGTCTCAGTGTTCCGAGGCCATATCTGCATATGCTAGGCTTGTCAAGTTTAGCCCGAGTATTCTGCGTGTGCAAAACTGGCTTGCACCCGTTGTAGATGAACGTAGAGCTTATCACACCCGATCATCACGTGGTGTCTCGGCACGATGAACTTTGGCAACGGTGCATACTCAGGGAGAACACTTTTATCTTGAAATTTAGTGAGAGATCATCTTATAATGCTACCGTCAATCAAAGCAAAATAAGATGCATAAAAGATAAACATCACATGCAATCAATATAAGTGATATGATATGGCCATCATCATCTTGTGCTTGTGATCTCCATCTCCGAAGCACCGCCACGATCACCATCATCACCGGCGCGACACCTTGATCTCCATCATAGCATCGTTGTCGTCTCGCCAACTATTGCTTCTACGACTATCGCTACCGCTTAGTGATAAAGTAAAGCAATTACAGGGCGATTGCATTGCATACAATAAAGCGACAACCATATGGCTCCTGCCAGTTGCCGATAACTCAGTTACAAAACATGATCATCTCATACAATAAAATATAGCATCATGCATTGACCATATCACATCACAACATGCCCTGCAAAAACAAGTTAGACGTCCTCTACTTTGTTGTTGCAAGTTTTACATGGCTGCTACGGGCTGAGCAACAACCGGTCTTACCTACGCATCAAAACCACAACAATAGTTCGTCAAGTTAGTGTTGTTTTAACCTTCTCAAGGACCGGGCGTAGCCACACTCGGTTCAACTAAAGTTGGAGAAACTGACACCCGTCAGCCACCTATGTGCAAAGCACGTCGGTAGAACCAGTCTCGCGTAAGCGTACGCGTAATGTCGGTCCGGGCCGCTTCATCCAACAATACCGCCGAATCAAAGTATGACATGCTGGTAAGCAGTATGACTTGTATCGCCCACAACTCACTTGTGTTCTACTCATGCATATAACATCTACGCATAAAACCAGGCTCGGATGCCACTGTTGGGGAACGTAGTAATTTCAAAAAAAATCCTACGCACACACAGGATCATGGTGATGCATAGCAACGAGAGGGGAGCGTGTCGTCCACGTACCCTCGTAGACCGAAAGTGGAAGCGTTAGCACAACGCGGTTGATGTAGTCGTACGTCTTCACGATCCGACCGATCAAGTACCGAACGTACGGCACCTCCGAGTTCAGCACACGTTCATCTCGATGACGTCCCACGAACTTTGATCCAGCCGAGCTTCGAGGTAGAGTTTCGTCAGCACGACGGCGTGGCGACGGTGATGATGTTGCTACCGACGCAGGGCTTCGCCTAAGCACCGCTACGATATGATCGAGGTGGATTATGATGGATGGGGGCACCCCACATGGCTAAGAGATCAAGAGATCAATTGTTGTGTCTAGAGGTGCCCCCCTGCCCCCGTATATAAAGGAGGGAGGGAGAGGCCGGTCCTAGAGGGGGCGCGCCAAGTGTGGGGAGTCCTACTAGGACTCCCAAGTCCTAGTAGGATTCCCCTTTCCTTTCCGGAGTAGGAGAGAAGGAAAGAGGGGGAGAGGGAGAAGGAAAAGGGGGTTGCACCCCTTGTCCAATTCGGACCAGAGGGGGGGCACGCACCTCCTTCCTTTTGGCCTCTCTCCTCTATTCCCGTATGGCCCAATAAGGCCCAATACTTCTCCCGGTGAATTCACGTAACTCCCCGGTACTCCGAAAATACCCGAATCACTCGGAACCTTTCCGATGTCCGAATATAGTCGTCCAATATATCGATCTTTACGTCTCGACCATTTCGAGCTCCTTGTCATGTTCCCGATCTCATTCGGGACTCTGAACTACCTTCGGTACATCAAAACACATAAACTCATAATACAAATCGTCACAGAACTTTAAGCGTGCGGACCCTACGGGTTCGAGAACTATGTAGACATGACCGAGACACGTCTCTGGTCAATAACCAATAGCGGAACCTGGATGCTCGTATTGGTTCCTACATATTCTATGAAGATCTTCATCGTTCAAACCGCATGACAACATACGTTGTTCCCTTTGTCATCGGTATGTTACTTGCCCGAGATTCGATCGTCGGTATCTTAATACCTAGTTCAATCTCGTTACCGGCAAGTCTCTTTACTCGTTCCGTAATGCATCATCCTGCAACTAACTCATTAGTCACAATGCTTGCAAGGCTTATAGTGATGTGCATTACCGAGTGGGCCTAGAGGTACCTCTCCGACAATTGGAGTGACAAATCCTAATCTCGAAATACGTCAACTCAACAAGTACCTTCGGAGACACCTGTAGAGCACCCTTATAATCACCCAGTTACGTTGTGACGTTTGGTGGCACACAAAGTGTTCTCCGGTAAATGGGAGTTGCATAATCTCATAGTCATAGGAGCATGTATAAGTCATGAAGAAAGCAATAGCAACATACTAAACGATCAAGTGCTAAGCTAACGAAATGGGTCAAGTCAATCACATCATTCTCCTAATGATGTGATCCCGTTAATCAAATGACAACTCATGTCTATGGCTAGGAAACTTAACCATTTTTATCAACGAGCTAGTCAAGTAGAGGCATACTAGTGACACTCTATTTGTCTCCAACCAATTGAGTCACTGAAACGACCGCAGGAGGCGCACCCTAAGCCCAGCTTCTCGGAGCTGCTATTGCGAAATACGGCTTCCTTAATATACAAATTTCAACAAGGGGGCTGGGCACATGTATTATGTTTTCGGTTAATACAATTCTAGCATGAATAATAAACATTTATCATGAAATAAGGAAATAAATAATAACTTTATTATTGCCTCTAGGGCATATTTCCTTCAGACGGTTAATCAACCAATCCTCGTGGACCGCCTAACTCTCTTCCCGAAATCAACATCCTTTCCATCTCCCGCATTATGCTTCTCCATGAAAGAAACGGATGGTTCTTCATATGCCCCACTATCTCATGACTCTTCAGCTTCTCCATTAAAGAAATTCGGGATTAGTAAACGGATCCATCGACCAATTCATTACCTCATTGAGCTCTGCGATGGAATGCAGAGCGCTCGGCAACCGCAGTTGCGTGCACCATCGCCGAGGTCATGCAATCAACATGCTCAGGCCGCCGTCGGCGTTCGATTGACGACAACAAGGTCGGCGCCGCCTCTGGCCTTGCCTCAGCCGCCGTCGATGCCCCATGTGGCCATGTTAGCGTACCCTAATGGCTTAATTTGGCTTAGGTCGCTCACGTGAAGAATGCAACGTCCTAGCTTGCGCTACGCATGCGGCGGCCTGTGGATGAGTGCGCACAGCATGCCGATGGCACATACGTCCTCTTCACATGGGCTGATCAACGAGCCAAAATTGTTTAATTTATATGGGCGGTTAATCAACCAATCCTCGTGGACCGCCTATCTCTCTTTCCGAAATCATCATCCTTTCCATCTCCCGCATTATTCTTCTCCATGAAAGAAACCGATGGTTCTTCATATGCCCCACTATCTCATGACTCTTCAGCTTCTCCATTAAAGAAATTTGGGATTAGTAAATGGATGCATCGACCAATTCGTTACCTCATTGAGCTCTGCGATGGAATGCAGAGCGCTCGGCAGCCGCAGTTGTGCGCACCATCATTGAGGTCATGCAATCAACATGCTCAGGCCGCCGCCAACGTTCGATTGACGACAACAAGGTCGGCACTGCCTCTGGCCTTGCCTCAGACGCCGTTGATGCCCCATGTGGCCATGTTAGCATATCCTAATGGCTTAATTTGGCTTAGGTCACTCATGTGAAGAACACAACGTCCTAGCTTGCACTATGCATGCGGCGGCCTGCGGATGAGCGTGCACAGCATGCCGATGGCACATACGTCCTCTTCACATGGGCTGATCAACGAGCCAAAATCGTTTAATTTATATGGACGGTTAATCAACCAATCCTCGTGGACCGCCTATCTCTCTTCCCGAAATCAACATCCTTTCCATCTCCCGCATTATGCTTCTCCATGAAAGAAACAGATGGTTCTTCATATGCCCCACTATCTCATGACTCTTCAGCTTCTCCATTAAAGAAATTCGGGATTAGTAAATGGATGCATCGACCAATTCATTACCTCATTGAGCTCTGCGATGGAATGCGGAGCGCCCGGCTGCCGCAGTTGTGCGCACCATCGTCGAGGTCATGCAATCAACATGCTCAGACCACCGCCGACATTCGATTGACGACAACAAGGTCGGCGCCGCCTCTGGCCTTGCCTCAGCCGTCGTCGATGCCCCATGTGGCCATGTTAGCGTATCCTAATGGCTTAATTTGGCTTAGGTCACTCACGTGAAGAATGCAACGTGCTAGCTTGCGCTACGCATGCGGCGGCTTGCGGATGAGCGCGCACAGTGTGCCGATGGCACATATATACGTCCTCTTCACATGGGCTGGTCAACGAGCCAAAATCGTTTAATTTATATGGACGGTTAGTCAACCAATCCTCGTGGACCGCCTATCTCTCTTCCCGAAATCAACATCCTTTCCATCTCCCGCATTATGCTTCTTCATGAAAGAAACGGATGGTTCTTCATATGCCCCACTATCTCATGAATCTTCACCTTCTCCATTAAAGAAATTCAGGATTAGTAAACGGATGCATCGACCAATACATTACCTCGTTGAGCTCTGCGATGGAATGTAGAGCGCTCGGCAGCCGCAGTTGTGCGCACCATCGTCGAGGCCATGCAATCAAGATGCTCAGGCCGCCGCCGACGTTCGATTGACGACGACAAGGTTGGCGCCGCCTCTGGCCTTTCCTCAGCTGCCGCCGATGCCCCATGTGGCCATGTTAGCGTATCCTAATGGCTTAATTTGGCTTAGGTCGCTCACGTGAAGAACGCAACGTCCTAGCTTGCGCTACGCATGTGGCGGCCTGCGGATGAGCGCGCACAGCGTGCCAATGGCACATACGTCCTCTTCACATGGGCTGATCAACGAGCCGTGGGATCTGAACGTCTAGAAACCCATGGTCCTGAGGCGGACGCATCACTGCTCCTCACGCCCCAACTACATCGGCTGCAGCCTGCAGTCGGGCCGCCGCAGTCCGATTGAATCCTCTCCGTCCGACAGACAATGAATATTTCTGTTGTACGTATATATCAGGTGCATCGATCAATTGATATTTCTGTTGTGCTTATATACGTATCAAAAAATGCCAGCTTGTCCTATGGAGTCCACCTCAACTTGGAACAGTAGCAAATTGACACCTATCATTACTTCGACCTGGTGAGATCAGATGAGCATTTCTCACTGCACAACATGTAAAGATTCATTGGATTTTTTTTGTTTCCTTTTTTTGATCCCCCCGCTGTCTCTCTTGACATAACTTAGACCATGATGACGTATGACATGGTTTTCCTGAAGTAGATGCTGGCATGCTGCTATCATCATACTTGCAATTACATGTCCGGGACACCCTGCTTGATCTCAGCCATTGTATTTACCTTTCCCGTAATGTCTTATTGTTTTGTCTCAAGAATACATGAAAAATATTATGTCGTCAACTCACTCGAATTATATCAACCAACTTCATTTGATTTGAGCGGAGTTTTGCCAAACTGTCTTTTGGTTTAGTCGTTTCATTCAAGTCGGCAAACACTGTACCACCACAGCACCAATATTTGTCTTTCTTTCTTAATATGCATCTCTCACATGAACTGATTGGTGCAAACATCCCGCAGGAACGCGTGATTATTTAAAGGTATGCTTTCTAAAGTCTTATTTTCCATTCTTTAAATTTGATGGTAAGATTTTTTATGATTATTTTTATATTAATACTCAATTTGACTTGCATACTAGATGGACAATATGTGATTAATTCATGACTAGAGACTACAGTTTTACTTTGTTGTGCATACTCCTATATATTATTTCATGAGGAACTACTTCATGATTATTATTTCAAATTCTAATTCAGTATTTAGTTTATATTTTTATCCATAAATTTCCGCGGCAACGCAAGGGGATTTTTCTAGTATACTCAACACCTAGCAACCAGAGCTAACTTTCCTACAAAAATGCAACTGGACCTGACTAACGTTTGCGATTGAAGAGCATCACGAATCATAAAATAAACAACTGCAGCTGCAGAACCGGACCACCATACTATAGTGAAAAGAATGAGCACATTTTTTAAACAAATTTATTTTAATGTGCACATTTTTCTAAACAAATAATCATGAGGAACTACTTCATGATTATTGTGTAGCAAACTTTTTCTAAACAAATTGAGAACCATTTTTGAAAATAAATGTGCACATTTTTTCAGATTCCCAACATATTTTGGAAAGTGCGAACATTTTTTAAATTTGTGAACACATTTCTAAAATGAGTAACATTTTTTAAATCCCAAACACATTTTGAATTTGTGAACCAAATTTTAAAATGGGAACATTTTCTGAAAACGTGAACACTTTTTGAAATTCCTGATTGTTTTGAATTTTTGAGCAAATTCTGAAAAACCAGAACATTTTTTGAAATTCGGAACATATTTTGAAACCACTGACATGTTTTTAATCTGTGAACACATTTAAAAAATATATAATTCTACTAAAATTCCAAAAAAAATTGGGAAACCACGAACACTTTCTTAAATAACCGAACATATTATTATTAGTGTACAAATTTTGAAACTCAAATCATTTTTCAAATTGTGAACAATTTTTTTGTTTAAAAGGGATCATTTTCTTTTAATTTTAAACAAAAATTTGATGTGTGAGTGGTCGATAATTTGTGACTGAATTTCAAGTAAAAGAACATTTTTTGAAATTTTAATCAAAATTTTGAAAACACAAACATTTCTTTGAATTTTTAAATAAATTTTAAATATATGATCATTTTCTGAAATTTAGGAAAAACTAAAAACCGATAAAAACAGGAAAAAAAGTGAAGGAACCTTGAGGAGATTTCCAAAACGAGTCAGGAACCTTGCCAAAACCGGGCTGCCCCGCACGTACAAAAGCTTTACTTGGGCCGGCCCATTTTACAAGCTTAGGTTGTGCGAGTGGTCGATAATTTGTGGCAGCGTGCGGCAAATAGGTATCCTATATACGTAAAAGAGTCATCCTCACTAACTTATTTATTTTAATATACAAGCATGACACATCACCATATAATTATGGATGGAAAAAGGCACACATCAACATGCAATCATGTATAGGCAAAGGCGAACCACCACATGTAACCATGTGTGGATACATATTTTTCATTCTATTTTTTAACTTATTTCAATAAATAGTTTACAACTATACATGATCAATAAGTTGTATGTATTTTGAATTTTCACATGTTATTAACCTATATAAATGTTTATATTCCACACATTCAAAACTCATAAAATATTTTGTAACACATTTCCGCAGCAACGCGCGGGGCTCCCGCAACATCGGTCTTGCAAAGCGAACCAACATGTGGTTGGATGGTTAGAGCGACTGTGGTATCTCCAGCCCACCAGGGTTCAAATCCTGGTGCTCGCATTTTTTCCTGAATTTATTTCAGGATTTCCGGTGATGCGCATTCAGTGGGAGGAGACGTTCCCGTCGACGACGAGGTGCCTACGGTGACTTCGTAAATTTCAAGACGATATGCCGGCTCAGTCTTTCGGAGGTGCTCATAAGGGTAGGGTATGCGTGTATGTGTTCATAGGGATGAGTGTATGCGCTTGTATATGATCGCTTGTGTCTGTACTAATGTTAAAAAAATCCGTCTCGCAAAATAATAAGCGTGACATAGCAATTGCAGTGTTCTCTAGGGGCCAGCCTAGCTAAACTTTAGCCCAGGCAAAGCCCATCACTTCGGCCCAACCATTGCAGCAACAAAGCCCAAGTTCAAACTCACTAGCGGCCAGAGCCCCCTTCGTGTGTTCTAAGAAAAAAAGCCCTTCTCACCTGTTGCGTGATTTCCCCAAGTCGCTCTCGCCGATGGATCGATTCCGGCCGCTCAGGCGGATCCAGGTGGAGCCCGAGCGCGCTGCCCCGCCCCCTGCCCCGCCGGCGGTGGCAATCGGCGAAGCGGCTGCGGTGCCCGCGGCCGGGATGCTCATGGGTGCCAAGGTGCGGCGCCGCGCGGCCGTCTACCGCGACTGCATGGGCGACTACATCGGCGTGCACAACGACCCGTGCCTGGCCAAGATCCTGTCCAAGCAAGGTGCTGTGCCTCTCTTTCTGCACCATTGATTATTTCCGAGTAGTATACTTTGAGTGTGGTCTTATCGGAGATCGACTGATTCGGTTTGTGGTGGTCTTCTGAAATGGATCTGGTGCGTTCGGTAGTCTTTGTGTGAATTTACACGAACTTGAATGGTCAAATCACATCTTGGATTGTCTGAACACGGCGAGCATAGCCCTGGTAGCCGAGCGATTGGATCAAATATTTTGATGTGTATCTTTGTATGAAATAACAAAAGGGACTAGAGTTCTACTGCATTTTATGTCATTTTCTTAGTGTCCTACTTGTGAAATTAGTCAGTTCTACCATTACTGCATTCACAGGTTATGGGGTGCAACATAGTAACTAATGGTATCTTCTCTATGCATTCTTGAATATTAAGAACTACTGCTCTAGCGCATGATCGTAGGCTCCTAGCTGTATAACCCTGTAAGAGATATGCGCCATAGTGATCGCAATTGTTGGTTGTCACTGGCAAGTGTCCTGTTCATGGAAAACACCGTGAGCATTCGGTATTGTAAGTTCGAAACTGCATAACCTCAGTCCATACGCATGTAAAGTGATCCTTGATATATTGCAGGGGATAACAAAGTTCTGTTTGCGGACAAGGTGCTGAAGTTCACTCAGTCAGGAAAGATGAAAAGGCGCATCCTTGTGATCACAGACTTTGCTCTCTACCTTGTCGACCCTGATGCTGATATATTGAAGAGAAGAATAGCACTTGCAGCTGTTGATAAGCTATGTATAAGCAAGCTCAGTGATAACTTCTTTGCAATCATTGTGCCGACGGAGTATGATTGTTTAATGGCCAGCACTAGAAAGAAAGAAATCGTTGATGTTATAGTTAAGGCTATCAAGAGCACATCTGAGTATGAACCTGAGGTGGCTTCCTCTAACAGGTAAAAGGTTAATTTATTAAGCTTACACATTGCTTCCTGTTAACCATAATACATTTGTGTCTCGCATTTTAGCCCAAGGCTTCATTTTAATAAGTGCACCTAGCCAAAGGCTTTGATTCAAAATCTTAGATGTCTGCAAACATGTACTGCTTTTACTGGTGTACTAGTCCAGTTCTTCAACGTTTTCTTTCTGCAGGTTTGAGTACCATGCTGCTGCCGAAGTGATTAAAGAAGTTGAATTTGAAGAAGCTGATGGTACGTATTATTGCCGACAGTGCAGTATATTGCACACAGTGTTATGAGCATGCCCTTTGTTTTATCATCGTTATGGCTGGATTGAGTCATTTAGTAGGTTTTCATGGGACAAGCTACTGTGTCCATTGATTCTTGATTGTCTAACCTAATATATAGTATCTATTTTCTACTGTATTACACAAGGAGTGTAAAATGCATTTTTAATTGCCATTGCTTATAAGGACAAACAACTAGAGTATATTGAAATGTTTTGCTCGATGGGTTCTCATGTTCTGCAATTCCCAATCCAGGACGCGTCAAAACTAGGATCACCCTCAAGGAGAAGCCATGATTCAGAATCATTTCGCTAGCTCCCTGTACAATGTATAGCTCTTGTAATCTCGGTGGATTCTCACATTCACTTTCTGCCGCAAAAGTTGAAAGACACACTATTCTTTTGTTGTATACCGCATTCCATTTTCTTGACATTGTACCTGGAAGAAGTGAGCTGCCATTTTGAGGACCCATGATTGAATCTGTGGAATCTTGTTGTTATCATGACACTTTATACTGCTGCGGATTTTTCTCTTTCTTATCATGTCATATTTGTAGAATATAACAAGTCTTTTCTTTTTTGAGAAAGAGAATATGACAAGTCGAGCTAGCCCGTCCTGCGCTACATACTAGTTGCATCCTTTGAGAAGGCTGGGAATAACACTACCTGCAAACAATAGTAGACTGTTGCTGATAGCTGTACTCCTGTGGCTGCATCACGGGGGACGTCTGCTTCTGTTTATTTAGCGCATAATTAATCCGGCCACGAATCAGGTAATCTGAAGAAGAAAAAGAAGAATCCGAGTGCGTGCATGACGTTGCTAAGGTAGCAGGACCGAAACGGCATGGTTCTAGTGATTGTGATGTGCTTGCTCATCTTTTGCTCTGATGAATTTTCAAATCCTTGAAGTTGAAAACAAGACAAAGAGAAGTTGTGTTTGCCTTCAAAGATGGCATCACTAATCTAAGTGTGTTTTCTTTTCTTATCAGTAATTAACAAGTGGGCATCTTTAAACAAAAGAGTGGTGGCTCATACATACATGCATGCACGCATAAAAGCAGGGGAAAAGACAATCACGTCAGCAATGAATGTTATTTCCACAACAACAATTGACTAGTTGCCACCTTGGAGAGGAGGCACTACCTATTCTCCAATCAAATCAAACAATATACTCCATGCTATTTTCATTTCCATCTTTTGACATAGTATGGCACTGTACCAAAGAGAGAGATAGATCTTCCAGAGGTTTCCCCTCCCTCCATAGGTCAAGATCACTAGATCCGGGCCTGCTGGCCGCTGGCGCTACGGAACTGTAACCGGCAGGCAACAACCAGTTGTCGACCCTGGCACGAGCCCAAAGGCCACGCACACGCACACGCATCTAATCTGGCTGGCTGGCTGGCTGGAACCGAATCTGGCTGGCTGGCTGGCTGGAACCGAGCACGGCCCCAAATATCACACGCCTTTCCATCCTCCTAGTGGAGGATCTAGGGGACACATCATGCACAGGCCCCTACTCGCTACCAACCCAACAACGGGAGGACGAGGCGAGTTGCGTCGTCGCGTCGCGTATGTTTGTGCTCGCCCACCATCGGGCTGACGGCGACGCCCATCGCCGCGGCTTGCTGTCACCGTTCATCCGCGACTTGCTCTAGGCCGGCATTCCTTCTCCCTTAGGCCTCGTTCGGTTGACAGGGATTTAGGAGGGGTTTGGTAGGGATTGAGCTGGATATAATCTCCTACAAGTCAGAATCCACCCAAATCCCCTCCAATTCTCTTGAGAAGAGGTGTAATCGAACAAGGCCTTAATTAATTGCGCGAGCAGCTCCTACACCTCTCGGATTTCTTAACGGGGCACTGTGCTTGGGGTGTAATCATGGGAACTGGACTCAACGTCACGAGCCACAGTACTAGTATCGTGGTCATGGGTAAGATTATGCATGATGTTGACCACAGCCCCCTTCCTTCGTCCTGGTGTGTTTGCTCCATCCTCAACACGGCAACTCCAACGCGCGACCTCAAATGGCCCGCCTATATATGTTTAGATCTTAACGGACAGACGACACGTCCCAACACACGACCGCATCCGCATGTTTCGCCTGTTTGGCATCCGGCCTGCTTCATTTCCGGCGCATACTTGTGTCCGGCTTGCGTTCACGCGGACATCGAACGGACGCGCGTGTGCCCGCTCAGCGTTCGCCTCGGGCCCACTTGGCAGCCGGCCACCTAAATCTCACCGTCCACATTGACTGCGCACGGGCGGGAGGCCCGACCTGGCAGCCACCCCGGCCGAGCGGTCACCGTTCTTCTTAATGTGAACCCCGTGGACCCGTGGGAGTCCACATTTCCACTCCCGACGACATGTGCCTCCTCGAGCCCCGACATCCAAACCCTAGCCCGCCGCTCCTCCACCGGCCATCATGGGATGGCATTGGATCCCCGGCCGCAAGGGTACGACCGTGAGGCCGGGTCCTCCTTCGGTCGTCACCGCCGCTCTACTCCTTCACCTCCACCACCCGCCTTCCACATCGCGCCACCGGCGGCCGGATATCGCTTGCGCCCATACGTCAAGGCGGAGGTATGCAAGCGTTATTGGGAGACGCGCACGCCGTTGCCGTGGACGGACGTGCACCTCCCCAATAACTGGCACCTCTCCGCGGATCGAGTGCCCATTCCCCCGATCCCAGTGAGCGGTCGGGCCCGTCGGGAGGAGATTAACCGAAGTCGCGCCCGCCTGCCGCCGGACCTCATCGACGACTGGAGGTACGCCGTCGACTCCCTCCTGTGGGATACGTGGCTCCGCGATGAGCGCGACATACGCCGGCAATCTTTCTTTGCCGTCCGTGCTCCGAGCCCACCGCGGCCACGCTCTGAGCGCCGCGCACGTGCTCCCCGCCGCGCGGGTGTAGGCTGGTTTGCGGCCTGACTCTGACGCCCTCGCCGTCCCCGCCACCACCACCACCCGCTCAAATGACGCCAGAGGAGGACCAGTAGCTTATGAGGCAGGTGTTGGAGGACTCCGTCTGCACCCACGACGAGCGCCAGTGACAGGGCCTCGAGGAGATGATGGCCCTGTTAGCGGCCGGCGACGTCGCTTTCCCGGAGCTGGACGCCTTCGTCAAGGAGGAGGCCATGGAGGAGGCGCCGACGGGACGGAACCCGGCCTTGGTCGGGCAGTCCCGAACGTGGACGGAGACCGTGCCGTGCACGCCCGAGGTGGACGTCGGCTAGTGGTCACCATCCCCGCCGCGCGAAGAGGTCGTGCAGACGCCTCCGCCTCGCAGGGGCCGCCATCCCGCCTTTGGCAGCCACCTCCATACATCGACCTCACTAGTGACGACGACGACCACGAGTAGACGGCGGCGACGGGCCTTATCTAGTTTTTCTAAAAAAAATTATGTTAATGTGGTGAACTTGTATGCTGCGGACGTTTTAATGTTTTCATGTTATTTGCGGTGTTTATTTAGATTTTTTTATGTGGTCGGTCTGTTAAGCACATCGACGGCCGCACGATCACAAGCGAACGACCGTGTCCGATTTTTCTGTCCCAAATAGACGAAATCCGGACGAAAACGGACGTCCGTTTGGTCGTGCAATTGGAGTTGCCCTAACCTGCGTTCACTGCTAGTGCCACTTAGCAAGACATTTTGTACTGCTCATGGGAAAATTCCACCAACCTTTTGTGCCTGTGCTCGCCACTACTACCACCATACTCTACTATATTTTCCTTGTCCAGACCACGAGGAGTAGACAAACACCATGTGTGCGAGCAGCGGACGTGTACAGTGCCTAACATGGAATTCTGCATATTTACAGCTAGACATCAACCAGGTCACCTCTGTCACCTCACTTCTTTACACAAAACTGAGACCTTGACACATGAGCAAACTATTCTATCCAAAGATAAACTTTCCAACACGACAAGATTTGGTGCCCGGATACACACTTTTTTGCCCTGCCCTGCAAAATGGTCCTCTCGTTCCATTTCCTCCTTCCTCGCTTTCCCGGCCGCCTCAATCTTTCGCTAAGCATAAAGCGGCAAACTTTACACGAACGCAAATGCCACACGGCTTCTCTGCGTGTGGCTCTTGTCGTTGTAGGTTTTCCTCGCTCGCCTGCATCATCTTTCGGCTTTGGCCGGAACGGAGATATCCTAGGCATATTCTTCCGAGATATACATTGGACGCCGAAAACAATAACATTCTTCTTCTTTTGATAATGCCAATGGACACGCGTTCCAAAAATAAATGGCACTGCCATCATACTGGCTATTCATGGGTGTTCCTTCAGAGATGAGAAAGAAGGACACAACGGATACGAGGATATAAAGCAGCGTCATTTTTTTGGACTAATCGGCGTCGACTAGGAACAAGCGCAAAGAAGCGTCAACAACTCGTGAGAACGACATGGCGTGCTTGTTTATTCACATAAAAATAACCATCGTCGACGCTCGTCATCGTCTGCTCCAAAAGACATGAACACAATATTGAAGCAGTAGGAGAGGAATGAATTTCACCCGTGAATACAAGTATTGTAGAGCTATGGATAGGTCGGATGACCTAGGACAAACTTGGGAGTCATACAACATCTTCGATAGATCCCCAATAAATCTCCTTCCTCTTTCCACAACCCCTTCTTTCTCAATAAGGGGCTCCCAACAAGGCCTCCTTTGGTAAACAAGATGCAAAAAACGCAGGAACAAAGAAAACATAAACATTTGATAGGAATACAACGTGAAAAACAAAGAATTGGAAAACATAGTAATTTTGCAGACTTGAGTATTTGGTTAACAAGAATAGAGAAAATATAACAATCCTAATAAACATAGTTAAATCAAAGTCAAACCACGTGAAAAGTTATAATTAGCATATTGTTATGCCACTAAGATTCTCAGTCTCGTTATTTGTGCGTAAGAAAGTTCTTCCATTTTTCCTTTGCTATATTCCTTTGAACTAAAGGTTTGAATAGTGCCATCATAGGAAAAATTCCTTTTCCTATGCATTTCCTTCACTTTTCCTTTGAACCAAAGGAGGCCTAACATTTTTCAGGTTATTAGGATGATTGCTTTCACACGTCCCCAATAATCTAAACTTGCATATTATGACCTAGGCATCTCCATTTTGCCATCATGCTAATTCAATGCTGATTCCAACACACATAGTTCAACATCATTTACAATCAGCAATTTATGAAATAGAAACTTGAATTCAGAGCCTAATTTAAACATAGCAAATGGTCCAAATGAATCAAACTAAACATGAAGAAGCTTGTTGTCCATGGAGCTCCCACAAATGCTCAACAAGGTCATAACGAAGTTGTTCATGCCTCGAAGTTGACACTGGACTACCAATACATCGCTTTCTTTCCGTTGAACTGAATGTTACGTAGTCTTAGTCTTAGGCTTCGGCTCCGACTTAGGCTTCAGCTGAACTGAATGCGGTCTTCAACCTGTGATGCACTTGAAGAAATCCCTCGAGTCGGTGTTCACCCCTTTGAGGCTTGACATGCGCCATATAAAGTTTCCACCCATCATTCTCATGTCGGAAGTCTTCTGGCTGGTCTTGCTCATCCTCTGTTATCATGTTGTGCATGATCACACACATTATCATGATGCACCACAAGTGGTTTTGGTGCCTAAATCTTGCAGGGCCACAAAAAATGGCAAATCGAGTTTGCAGAACCCCAAATGCCCGCTCGACATGCTATCTACATGCTTTGGCGCCACACAAAATGAGTTCTCTTGTTACCTTGAGGTGTTGATATTGTCTTCAAAGATGTAGACTATGAAAGATATATGCCATCAACAAGATAGTATACCATGTTGTATTGATGAAAATTGACTTCAAAGTTCACTGGTGGTGCCTCCCTAAGGCCTAGCCTTGCAAATGAATGAGGTCTTAGCAATACACTAAGGTCATTGTGAGATCCTCGCAAACAAAATATGAATGTCGAATCCATAGATCATTTGATGCCACAACTTCAAGAACTACAGTTGCATATTTATGATGGCCATTCAATTGCCCACGCTGTGTTGTAGGGCAATTATTTCACCTCGAATGCATGCAATCAATGCTTCCAAGCATATCACGAAAGCCTTGTGATGCACCCATCTCTAGAAGCATGCAGTGTCAGCTTCATTTGGTGCTCGAAGATATGTTTCTTCGAAGATCTCAATGACAACCTTCGCAGATTTTGTTTCAAACAACGTATGGTCGTGCTCTCTGCCATTCCAATCAAATCATCAATAGAATCAGCTGGACAATCATATGCAAGCATGCACACAACCATCAAAAGTTTCTCCAAATCACTATTAAAAGATCGTGGATGTCGCCTACAGGGTGGTGAATATGCGCTTTAAAATAAATTACAGTTTAGGCTTGAACAAATGCGGAATAAAACTAGCGTTTAATTTGTCAAGCGCAAAACCTAAAAAAACTAGGCTCACCTATATGCACCAACAACTTATGCTAAGCAAGATAGACAACTAAGTGAAAGCAAGATATATGAAACACTAAGGCTATCACAAAGTAAAAGTGCATAAGTAAAGGGCTCGAGTAAGGGATAACCAAGGCACGTGGAGACGACAATGTATCCCAAAGTTCACACCCTTGCGAATGCTAATCTCCATTTGGAGCGGTGTGGATGCACAATGCTCCCCAAATGCCACCAGGGCCACCGTAATCTCCTCATCCCCTCGCACAATGCAAGATGTCATGATTCCACTAAGGGACCCTGGAGGGCGGTCACCGAACCCGTACAAATGACGACCCTTGGGGGCGGTCACTGACGAGGAAATGTACTGGGGATAGGGTCACAGACCTGACCTAGATACCCTACCCAAGGACACCATGCATTGCAAGCTAGGCCCCAGGGCTAGGTTACCGATTGTAACTGCCACAACTTGAGTATCACTCGGATGGCGTCAACCACTCGGAGTCCAAACAATCCACTCGACTGACTCATCTCACTCAGAGTATCTGAGTCCACTCGGATACAGAAGACCAGGAGCCTCCCCAGGATCACAACGGTCAGGACGTGCGTCCACTACCTTCAAGGGCAATCAGTACGAACATTACCAGTAACTGTAGCCCTTAAAACCTACCTTTAACCCTTAGTTATGGGGGCATTCATCAGGGGGTCGACCGTACTCTATATAAGCCACCCCCAGCTCCATAACAAGGGTTCGCAATCTCTTGTAATGATACGCTCCTAATAGTCAAGCTCCAGAGCACCGAGACGTAGGGTTGTTACCTCCACCGCGAGGGGCCCGAACTTGTAAATCCGAGTGTAACAACTATGCCGTAGCTAGGCTCTGCCCTCTAATTTGTACCCCCATACACTACTGTCAGACTCATACCCACGACAGTTGGCGCCCACCGTGGGGCAGGCGTCTAAGCGACTTCCGGTGTAGTTGCAAATTTTCTCATCTTCACCATGGTTTCCGATGGCGGGCTGACATTCGGTCGCGAGATCCATCTCGGCGCCCTCAGCTTCATCGCTGACGATTCAGCGTGGGTCCAGGATGCCCCGTTGGACAATGAGGCGTTGCCCGTTCGCGAGGCGGTACACTTCCGTGTGAGTACCTTCGGCGTTCTCCTTCGTCAGCCGTACACTCCGTATCAGTCGACTGCTCGGACAACATCTGAAAGTGCAACAAATCCCCGGGTGATTTTGGTAATTCATAACAACATATATCTCATTGAACTAATATCCTTTCAAGATAAATATTTCAGGATGTTCAATGTATGGCATGGCATGAGATAGAGATGTCGACCCCTCGAAATGCTAAGGACAAGGATTGGCAAAAGCTCAAGACTCTACATTTTTGTCCTGGTGATCCAAGATCACATTGAGTCCATAGGAAAGTCAATACTATTAAAAAGGGATGAGGTGTTGCTTAATGGTCTACTTGCTCAAGTGCTTAGTGATATTGCTCCAAAACTCTCAGCCACTTTCCCCATCCAAATATGTCCAAACCATAATTCCAAACTTGGCCCCACTGATATATCCTTCCCAGAGCCACCGAGTTCATATTGACATAGCCACTGCCAGAAACCATAACGGTTTGGTCACACCGAAACAGATCTCGGTCCCACCGAGATGGCCTTGCCAACACTCTATGACTTGTTGCATTCACTTCGGTCCCACCGAGTTGTTGCGATCGGTCCCACCGAGTTGGCTCGACAGATTCTCTGTTGCCCGTTGCGCTCACGTCGGTCCCACCGAGATGATGCAATCGGTGCCACAGAGATGAAGTTTGCCCTAAGCCCTAACACATCGGTCCCACCGAGTTGTTCCAGTCGGTACCACCGAGATTCCTAACGTTCATATTTTTGAACAGATCGGTGCCACCAAGTTTCCTAATCGGTGCCACCGAGATGAGTCAAAAGTGTGTAATGGTTGGATTTTATGTGGAGGCTATATATACCCCTCCACCCCTCTTCATAAGTGAGGAGAGCCATCAGAACGTGCCTACACTTCCACCATTCATTTTTTGAGAGAGAACCACCTACTCATGTGTTGAGATCAAGAGATTGCATTCCAACCTTTGAACCTTGATTTCTAGCCTTCCCTAAGTTGCTTTCCACTCAAATCCTTCTTCCACCATAGCCAAATCTGTGTGAGAGAGTTGAGTGTTGGGAGACTATCATTTTAAGCACAAGAGCAAGGAGTTCATCATCAACACGCCGTTTATTACCTTTTGCAGAGTGGTCTCTCCTAGATTGGTTTGGTGCCGCTTGGGAGCCTCTGTCGTGATGTGTAGTTGAACCAAGAAGTTTGTAAGGGCAAGGAGATCGCCTACTTCGTGAAGATCTACCCGAGTGAGGCGAGTCCTTCATGGGCGATGGCCATGGTGGGATAGACAAGGTTGCTTCTCCGTGGCTTCGTGGGTGGAGCCCTCCGTGGACTCGCGCAACCGTTACCCCTCGTGGGTTGAAGTCTCCATCAACGTGGACGTACGACAGCACCACCTATCGGAACCACGCCAAAAATCTCCGTGTCTCCATTGCATTTGCCTTCTCCAAACCCTTTCCTTTACCTTCATATGCAATGTTTACTTTCCGCTACTATACTCTTAGAATTGCGTGTGTAGGTTGATTGCTTGACTTGTCATAATTGCTGAAATCTGCCCACAACTAAAATTGGGAAAATGATACATTTTTATTTGGTAAAGTAGTCTAATCACCCCCCTCTAGACATACTTTCGATCCTACAAGTGGTATCAGAGCTTTGGTCACCATTAGCCTTGGTTTCCATAGCTTTGGTGATCATAGCCTTGGTTTCACAACCAAGGAGAGTATGACGTCTAGCGAGGGAAACTATCACCGTAGAGGTCCTTACTTTGATGGTACAAACTTTGCTAGTTGGAAGCATAAGATGAAAATGCATATTCTTGGTCATAACCCCGCCGTTCGGGCTGATGTGCGTGTTGGCTTGCAAGGTGAATTCTTTGAAGGTGGTAGAGAACCGGATCATGAAGCGACCGCAGAAGAATTGAAGATGTTGCAATACAAAGCTCAAGCTTGTGATATTCTCTTCAATGGATTGTGCCCCGAAGAATTCAACAAAATCAGCCGCCTTGAGAATGCAAAGGAAATTTGGGATACTTTGGTTGATATGCACGAAGTTACCGAGTCCGGCAAGGAATCCAAGTTGGATGTGCTTCAAAGTCAACTTGACAAGTTCAAGATGAAGGATGGTGAAGGATTCGCTGAAGTGTACTCTAGGCTTGCTCTCATCACAAATGAGATTGTCGGAGATTGTCGGCTTAGGAAGTGAAGAGATGACCGACAAATTCATCATCAAGAAGATCCTTAGACCCTTGGATGGAAAATATGATACCGTGTGCACATTGATCCAAATGATGCCCAATTACAAAGATCTCAAGCCCACGGAAGTCACTGGTAGAATTGTTGCTCATGAGATGTCACTCAAGGATAAGTAAGAGCTCCACAACAAGTCAAGTGGTGCTTACAAAGCTTCAAGTGATGCTCCAACAACATCAAGTGAAAAGCAAGTCTCCAATGAAGAATTGATCTTATTGGTGAAGAACTTCAACAAATTCTACAAGAGTAGAAGCAAAGAGAGAAGCTCCAAGTCAAGGTCCTACAATGACAAAAGATCTTCTAGTCGTGATCGTAATTGCTACAATTGTGGAAGACCCAGACACTACTCAAATGAGTGTACCGCTCCCTACAAGAAAATAGAAGACTCACCAAAAAGGAGAAGTATAAGGGATGAATCACCTCCAAGAGAGAGAAGGAGCTGAGATGATCGTTATGAACGAAGACCCTTTTGAAGAAGCAAGGATTCGGAAAGGAAGGACAAGTAAATCAAAGAGCTACACAAGACAAAGATATCAAGCTCATGTTTGTGAATGGGTTTCCGGTTCCGACTCCGACAACTACTCCGAGAGAAGCTATCACTCCTGCTTCGACTATACTGAAGATGAAGGTGTTGCCGGTCTTGCACTAGTGTCATACAACTCCCATGACATATCTGATTCGCCAAATGAAGGAATTGGAAGATGCTTCATGGCTAAAGGCCCCAAGGTATCACACCCCGATTATCTTGATTTCAATAGTGATGAAGATGATTTTCTAGGTGATGCTGATTTACTTGCTGACAAAACTAGTGATGAAAACTATGATGAACTTGCTAGTAATCATGCTAATCATGACGAAACGAATGACAATGATAAGAAGGAGATTAAGCGTCTAACTAGAAAATTAAACACTCTTAAGTTAGCTCATGAAACAATTCAAGAGGGTCACAGAGAGCTCCTAAGAACTCATGAGAAGCTACGCTTTGAGAAGCTAAATTTAGAGCTAGAGCATGAGTTTCTAAAAGCTATCAATGATGATCTTCGAAAGAAGAGTTCTTCTTACATTGCCAAACAATTCCTCTTGTCTACTTATATGCCACAAGTAAAATCTAGCAACAAGAGCAAGAAAGATTCTTCTTCTAGTAGTAACAATAACCATGCTAAATCCAATATTGTTGCTTCTAGTAGTTCTCTTGATTCCACTAACGATCCTCTTAGCCAAGTTACACTTGAGAAAGAAAATAGTTTATTGAAGGGAATTATAGAGAAAGGTGTTTACAAGAGCCTTGCCGGGAGTAAGCAATTTGAGGAAATTGTTCGCAAGCAAGGAAGGCACCGAAAGAATCAAGGTGTTGGTTTTGAACGGAAGTTCAATGCCAATGGAGTTGAATGGGAAGAAGATCAATAACCCAAGACGAAGTTTGTTCCTCAACAAGAGAGGTATGACCCCACTTCTTTTGAGGGAACACAAGCTCAAGATGATCTTCCACCACAAGACCACAAGCTAAAAGGCAAGGACAAGCTTCAAGAAGAGATTGACTCAGTTGAAGAATATCCTAAGACCATGGTCAAGTGGGTTCCAAAGACTACGTCAAGCTCTACCTCATCAAGTTCAACTACAACTCCAAGGATTCCCATCAAGTTTATGTGGGTCCCAAAGAAGAAGAATTAGAGTGTTCTTGAGGGTGACTCCACCAACATACTTCACTCATGTTCAACGCAGGTCCGTCCTCGCCCAAAATCTGGTTGATAGAGGCAGAGCTCATAGGGAGAACATGGATAGAGAGCACTCGAGTGGATGCAGAGCATTCGTCTCTGGACCCGATTGCTTTAGGAGAGCCATAAGGGCCGCAGAGATTCCCCCCAACTTCAGATTGGCGGCAGGAATAAGCAAGTTTATCGGTGAATCCAAGCCAGAAACATGGTTGGAGGATTACCGAGTGGCCATGCAGATTGGCGGAGGCATTGATTATGTATCTATGAAGCATTTGCCTCTGATGCTGGAAGGGTCAGCTCGTGCTTGGCTCAATCAGTTGACTTCGGCTAGCATATACTGCTGGGAGGATCTGGCTCGGGTGTTCATCAAGACATTCGAGGGCATGTGCAAGCATCCTGCTGGGCTGACTGAATTACAACATTGTGTTCAAAAGACGGATGAAACCTTGAGAGAGTATATTCATCGTTGGACAACTCTGCATCATGTGGTTGAGAACGTCACCGAGCATCAGGCGGTCTGCGCCTTCAAGGCAGGTGTCAGATATAGAGAGCTCATCCTAAAATTCGGTCGATCAGAACCCTTAACCATGAGCAGAATGATGGAGACAACCACTCGGTATGCAAACGACGAGGAGGAAGACCGTCTCCGTAACGGTAAGGGTAAGGCTAGTGAGACCAACCCTGTTAATAATAATTCCAGTCGGAAGCAGAAACGCAAGGCCGAAGGCTCAGGTCAGGCAGAAGCAGGAGCATTGACCGGACAAGCCAAGAACAAAGAGAAAGCCAAGGAGAAGTGGATAGCCAAAAATAAAAAAGATCAGTTAGGCCAGGATGTCCTTGATTTGTCGTGTCATATTCACACCAAGAAAGATGAAGAGGGTCACATAATATTGCCCAAGCATACCACTCGGCAGTGCAGGCTACTGATCCAGCAATTCTGTGATGGCCAGTCGAGTGACAAGAGTGCGGACGATGATGATGACGAAGGCAAGAATGAAGCATAGCCCACAGTCAACGTGACTCTAGTGATCTTTGCAGATGTGGAGAGCAAAAGTTGATTGATAGTCATAAATTAGGAAGTAAATATGGCCATGCCAGCGACTACAAAGTTCCTCAACTGGTCAAAGACCCTCATCACTTTTGATCAGTCAGACCACCCTGCTTACATGGACACCCCTAGGCGGCAGGCATTGGTGGTTGATCCTGTTGTGGGAGGCACTCGACTGTGGAAGGTCCTCATGGATGGTGGGAGTGGTCTGAACATACTCTACGCTGAGACCCTAAATGGGATGGGCATCCCGATGTCCCAACTCAGCGAGAGCAGCATGAAATTCCACGGCGTCATCCCTGGAAAGAAAGCAAAGTCACTCGGGCAGATCGCCCTGGATATGGTCTTCGGGGATGAAGAAAACTTCCGGAAGGAAAGGTTGATTGAAGTGGTGGATATCCGCAACGCGTATCACGCCATTCTCGGTTGGCCAACTTATGCACGCTTCATGGCCCGCCCATGTTATGTGTACCTCAAGTTGAAGATGCCCGACCCTAATGGTGTGATCACTGTCACTGGGAATAGGCAGCACGCTGAAGAGTGTCTGCAGCAGGGGTCAAAGATTGCCGACGAGCAGATGGCGATGGTAGAATTGGAAGAGTACAGGAAAAATGCCGATCCGAGTGATCTGCTGTGCTCCAAGAAGCCGGCTGCAGAGTCCACTTTTCAGTCGGCAGGGGAGATGAAGCTAGTACACATTCACTCGAAGGATCCCAAGGCTGCGCCCACTAACATTTCAACAACACTCGACAGCAAATAGGAAGCCGCGCTCATCCAGTTCCTCCGTGAGAACTGGGACATCTTTGCATGGAAGCCATCCGACATGCCAGGTGTACCCAGGGAACTGACTAAGCACCATTTTAGAGTCGACCCGGAGGCCAAACCAGTGAAAGAGCACCTTCGTCGTTCGGCCGCGGAAAAGAGAAAGGCGGTTGGCGAGGAGGTAGCTCAGCTTCTTGCAGCCAAGTTCAATCTGTGAAGTATACCACTCCGAGTGGCTCGCCAACATCGTCATGGTTCCGAAGAAAGACAAGTCCCTCCGAATGTGCATTGACTTCAAGCACATCAATCGGGTCTGCCCTAAGGATCATTTCCCGCTCCCCCGTATTGACCAGATAGTGGATTCCATTACGGGGTGTGAGCATCTATCCTTTCTGGATGCATACTCCGGGTACCACCAGATCCGACTGTATGGGCCAAACAAAATAAAAACGGCTTTTATCACCTCTTTAGGTGTTTCTGTTATATCACCATGCCATTTGGTCTCAAGAATGCCGACACCACTTTTATGCGCATGATTCAGAAGTGTTTGCATAAACAGATCAGTCGGAACATCGAGGCCTACATGGATGATATTGTGGTCAAGTCCAGAAAAGGTTCTGACCTACTGGCTGACCTCACCGAGACCTTTGCAAATTTGTGAAGATATGACTTCAAGATGAACCCAGCAAAGTGGACATTTGGAGTACCAGGGGGCAAGTTACTTGGATTTCTCGTTTCTGAACGAGGAATAGATTCCAACCCTGACAAAATTGGTGCGATTGTCCGAATGAAGCACCCCGAGCGCGTGCACGATGTTCAGAAGCTCACGGGTTGCTTGGCGGCCTTGAGTCGGTTCATTTCTCGTCTCGGTGAGAAGGCACTACCTTTATAGCAAATGATGAAGAAATCATATTCGTTCGAGTGGACTCCTGAAGCCCAAGCAGCGTTTGTTGAACTCAAAGCCCTGATTTCCACCCAGGTGGTGCTTGGTGTGCCGAACAGCAAAGAACCACTGCTTTTGTACATTGCGGCCACGGGCCAAGTTGTCAGCACAGTACTCATAGTGGAACAGGAGGAAGAGGGCAAGGCTTACAAGGTTCAACGTCCAGTCTACTACATTTCCAAAGTTTTGACCCCGTCCAAGCAGAGGTATCCTCATTATCAGAAGCTCGTCTATGGTATTTACTTGAAGGCGGAGAAAGTAGCCCATTACTTCCAAGAGCTCTAGGTCTTAATTATCAGTGACGCCCCATTGTTTGAGATCATGAACAATCGGGACGCAACTGGTTGAGTGGCAAAGTGAGCTATTGAGATCCTTCCACTAGATATCAGATTCGAGGCAAAAAGGCAATCAAGTCTCAGGCATTGGTACATTTCCTAGCCGAATGGACAGAACAACAACAGCCGGCTTAGAGTCACCCGAAACACTGGACCATGTTCTTCGATGGTTCCAAGATGCTGAATGGTTCAGGTGCCGGGGTGGTTCTAGTGTCTCCAAAGGGTGGTCTGCTCTGCTACGTCTTGCAAATTCACTTCGATTCCTCTAACAACGAGGCCGAGTATGAAGCACTCCTTTACGGGTTACGTATGACCATCTCACTCGGCGTCCATCGTCTGATGGTCTATGGCAACTCAGATCCGGTGGTGAATTAGGTGATGAAAGAGTGGGACGTCAGAAGCCCTGCCATGACAGGATACTGCAACAAAGTGAGAAAACTAGAGAAGAAATTCGAGGGTTTGGAACTCCACCATATCCCTCGGATCAAGAACCAAGCGACAGATGAGTTGGCAAAGATTGGATCCACTCAGAAATCCATTCCAAGCAATGTGTTCCTCAAACACCTTCATTCCCCAATGGTGAAGGAAGACCCTTTCATTGAAGAGCCCCCGCAGACAGTAAGCCCTTCCTATTCGACTGAAGTGGAGGTCCTCACAATTATTGATCTGGTAATGGAGATTCTGGCTGTCACTCCCGACTGGACTGTGCCATACATCGCATACTTGCTCAGGCAAGAACTTTCAGATGATGAGGCCGAAGCATGCCAGATTGTCCACAGATCCAAAGCTTTCACTATGATGGGCGACCAACTATACAGGAAGAGCGTCACCAGTGTGACTCAATACTGCCTCCCCAGAGGAAGATCGACTGATCCTGGAAGAGATTCACTCGGGAACTTGCGAGCACCATGCGTCCTCTCGCACAATTGTAGCTAAAGCTTATCGAGCTGGTTTTTACAGGCTACGCGCCAATGAAGCTGCTCAAGAGATAGTCCAGCATTGCACCGGCTACCAGTTCTATGTGAACTTGTCTCACAGGCCTGCATCAGCTTTGAAGACTATCCCACTCGTCTGGCCGTTTGCAGTTTGGGGGATCGACATGGTAGGGCCCCTCAGGACAGGAGCGAGTGGATTCACTCATTTTCTTGTTGCAGTCGACAAGTTTACCAAGTGGATCGAGGCCAAACCCATCAAGAAGCTGGATTCTCGGACTGCCATTAAGTTTATGAAAGAGTTGGTCTTCGGGTATGGGGTCCCGCACAACATCATTACCGACAATGGCTTGAACTTTGACCCAGAAGAGTTCGGAGCGTTCTGCGCGCCCAAGGCACTCGGGTAGATTATGTGTCTGTCGCACACCCGCAGTTGAACAGTCAAGATGAGAGGGCGAATGGCATGATTCTTCAAGGGTTGAAACCGCAGCTCATGCATGACTTGGAGCATGCAGCCGGAGCCTGGGTCACCGAGCTACCATCAGTTCTATGGGGCCTAAGAACCACCCCAACCGATCCACCAATCGCACTCCCTTCTTCATGGTGTATGGAGCTGAAGTAGTTCTGCCGAGTGATCTCCTCCACAATTAGCCTCAGGTAGATCTATACTCCAAAGCCAAAGCCGAGCAAGCACGACAGGATGTTGTGGATCTCCTTGAGGAAGAGAGGGAGATGGCCTTGATCCGATCAGCCATGTACCAGCAAGACCTGCGGCGTTTTCATGCCAGACACATCAGAGGCCGCGCCTTTCAAGAGGGAAGGCCCTTTTGTGGTTACCAAAGTGCTGCATAATGGAACCTACCATCTTTACAACCTCATGAAGAAAGTTGACGAGCCCCACGCTTGGAATGCCCCTGCTTTGACGATTCTATACTTGATGATTGAGATTCCAAGATGTAATAAAAGCACTCAAGTGATATTTGATGAATAAAAAGCATGACTTCTTCAGTATTTCATTAAGTTCATTTGTATGCGTTCGTCTACTAAAAACCCCCAGTGGGTTGGCTTAGCCGCGAACCACATTCGCCTATGTTAAAAACTACTCCGAGTGATGAGTGTTCCTCTCACTCGGGGGCTTAGCCGCGAACCAGATTCGCCTAAATTAAAAACTACTCCGAGTGATGAACGTTCCTCTCACTCGGGGGCTTAGCCACGATCAGATTCGCCTAAGTTAAAAACTACTCCGAGTGATGAGCGTTCCTCTCACTCGGGGCTTAGCCGCGAACCAGATTCGCTTAAGTTAAAAACTAATCTGAGTGACGAGCGTCCCTCTCACTTGGGGGCTTAGCCATGAACCAGATTCGCCTAAGTTAAAAACTACTCCGAGTGATGAGCGTTCCTCTCACTCGGGGGCTTAGTCGCAAACCAGATTCGCCTAAGTTAAAAACTATTTCGACTGATGAGCATTCCTCTCAGTCGGGGGCTTAGCCGCGAACCAGATTCGCCTAAGTTAAAAACTACTCTAAGTGGTGAGCGTCCCTCTCACTCGGGGGCTTAGCCGCAAACCAGCCTTCGCCTAAGTTAAAAACTACACCGAGTGACGAGCGTTCCTCTCACTTGAAGGCTCAGCTGCGAACCAGTTTTTGCCTAAGCTGAAAACTACTCCAAGTGACGAGCGTTCCTCTCACTCGGGGGCTTAGCCGCAAACCATATTCGCCTAAGTTAAAAACTACTCCGAGTGACAAGCATTCCTCTCACTCGGGGGCTTAGCCATGAACCAGATTCGCTTAAGTTAAAAACTACTCCGAGGGATGAGTGTCCCTCTCACTCGGGGGCGTAGCCGCGAACCAGATTCGCCTAAGTTAAAAACTACTCCGAGTGACGAGCGTTACTCTCACTCAGGGGCCTAACCGCGAGCCAGATTCGCCTAAGTTAAAAACTACTCCGAGTGTCGAGCGTCCCTTGCACTCGGGGGCATAGCCGCGAACCAGCCTTCGCCTAAGTTAAAAACTACTCTGAGTGACGAGCGTTCCTCTCACTCGGAGGCTTAGCTACGAACCAGTTTTTGCCTAAGCTGACAACTACTTTGAGTGACGAGCGTTCCTCTCACTCGGGGGCTTAGCCGTGAACCAGATTCATGTAAGTTAAAAACTACTCCGAGTGACGAGCGTTCCTCTCACTCGGGGGCTTAGTCGTGATCCAGATTCGCCTAACTTAAAACTACTCCGAGTGACAAGCGTCCCTCTCACTTGGGGGCTTAGCCGTGAACCGGATTCACCTGAGTTAAAAATTACTCCGAGTGACGAGTGTCCCTCTTACTCGGGGGCTTAGCCGCAAACCAGCCTTCGCCTAAGTTAAAAACTACTCCGAGTGATGAGCGTTCCTCTCACTCGGGGGCTTAGTTGAGAACCAATTTTCGCCTAAGTTGAAAACTACTCCGTGTGACAAGCGTTCCTCTCACTCGGGGACTTAGCTGTGAACCAGATTCTCCTAAGTTAAAAACTACTCTGAGTGACGAGCGTTCCTCTCACTCGGGGACTTAGCTGCGAACCAGTTTTCGCCTAAGTTAAAAACTATTTCGAGTCATAGGCGTCCCTCTCACTCAGAGACTTAGCTGCGAACAAGATTCACCTAAGTGTAAAACTATTCAGAGTGACGACCGTTCCTCTCACTCGGGCGAACCAGCCTTCGCCGCAAATAGTCGAAAATTCAGCGAAAAGCATTTGGATAAATCCATAAGTTCAAAAGTAAATGCGAGTACTCAGGCCCGACGCCTGAAAGTGTCTAACGGATACAAAGTCACGGCATGCCGAGGCAAATGGATAAAGCTTAAAGTTTTTCTCACGCATCAGAAGGGCTGGCTGGATCAACAAAAGTTTCCAGATCGATGCCATCCGCAATCTGGGTAGCCGCCTCGATGAATGTCTCCATGAAGTCCTCGAACTTGAGCTTATTTGTGTTGGCGACCTGGAGAGACTTCAGCTTCTTCTCCTTCGTGTCCTTGCAGTGGTCACGCATGAGCGACAAGGCAACATCGGCCCGCAACGAGCGGAAGACTTTTTCCATGCTTGCACTCGACGAGGAATTTCATTAAGACGAGTAATCATCGAGTCCAGATCACTCTGGAGCGTGTCTTATGGCCACAACTCTTTGTTGATCCTTCCCAGCACAGCACACAGATGGGCGATGTACCCCACAGGGTCATCGAGTCAAGCTTCGAGTCGCAGAATGCCTAGAGCTGCCTTGTCACAGACGAGTGCCCTGGTGGGATTCAGGTCCCTCTCAATCCTGTCGGTCTCTAGCTTGAAGTCGCGACAGTACTCTACGAATGAAGAAAGAAAAGAGTCAAATGCACCGTCAATCGCAAGGCTCACAGAAATTCACTTGAACAGTGCAAGGTACCTACAAGCGTGGTGTACATCACTTCGTGAATTCCTCTATGTACTTCTCCAGGGAGTCCTTCTTCCGAGTGAGCTGGTCAACCTTCTCACAGAGAGTTTTCTTCTCCAGTTCAAAGGCACTCGCCTGAGTCTTGATCTTGTTTTCCCACTCGGTCTGCTACTTCTTGAGCTCAAAGGCCTCCTTCTTTGCCTCCTCAACTGCAGCCCTCAGAGACTTGTTCTCCCCTTCAGGTTTTTCGGCTGAGGCCAACTTCTCTTCCGCAGCCTTGGTCTTCTCCCCCGCCACCTTCTGTGCCTCCGCCAGTTCATTGTCCTTGTCAACGAGTGCCTGCTTCATAGTTTCTAAAGAAATAGAAGTCTTGAGCTGCACTTGGAGTTGGTGGTTTTCAGTATGCACATCTGTTTGAGTGAAATCACTCGGTTCAAAGAAAGCAAAAGGTAGAGACTGAACACTTGGACATCCAAACGTACCTCCCATAGCCTTCACTTCTGCTTGCGCGCGAGCCATGTTCTTTTTCTCCGTCTCCAGATCTAATCTGAGTTGGTTTGTCTCCTTCTATAATGATACATACTAAGTCCCGAGCTCACAAGTTTGTTGATATAAAACAAGAGGAAGAAGAAGTCAGACAACAATAAGAACACTCTGAATGTATGAAGACCTTCGAGTCAGGAAGGAACAAGCTTGACTAGTACCAGATCCTGAAGTACTACCTCGTTTCCGAGTCAAGAAGGAACAAGCTTAACCAGTACCAGATCCTGAGGTACTGCCTGACCTCTGAGTCAGGGAGGATCAAGCTTGACCAGTACTAAATCCTAAGACATCCACTCGGTCCGCCGAGAAGATTCTAGTTCTATCAGACTTCCCTCGACTGCCCGCAGTCGACAGAAGTCTCGAGGACTACACCTAGTGGGTGCACTTAGCGTGCCCCCACTGAAGAGTGACTTATGATTGATGAGTTAAAAAATGTGTGTATGGTTCTATCAGACCCTCGCCGATTCAAACAATCGACGACGGTCTCGAGGACTACACCCAGTGGGCGCACTCAGCGTGCCCCCACTGAAATGGTATCCACTCGGAAAAGCCTGCCTAATCTGAGTGATGACCAACAAACGGACAAGTTCTAAGACTACCGCCAACTACTACCATTCGACGGCTGTCTCGGGAAATACACCCTGTGGGTGCACTCAGCGTGCCCCCATAGGAAAGACACACCCAGTGGGTGTACTAACCAACAATAGGAAAAGTCAATCAGAAATCAACTTACAATGGCACTTACTCGGACATTCGCTTGGAGGGCGTTGTGACGGCATCATAGGCAAATCTCCTAGCATCGTACGCCTCCTCCATGCGATGTGTCATCAATTCAGCCTGGATCATCGCCTCTTTGCTGGCTCGGAGGAGCCGTCGCTGGAATAGGAGGAGTTGGCACCAGAGGCAGAGCAGTCGACGCAGCGATGACAGTATCGGCACCAGCTCGAGAAGAGGTACCCTGCCCCTGGGGCGTAGCCACGTCGGGCACAGTCGGGTCGTGGGACGTTTTGCTCGGCGGCACCTTCTGAACCACAGTGCATGTGACAGTCGGGGTTTTCCCCCTCTCTTGGCGTCCTTCCGTAGCAGCTCTTCGTCATCGTCCTCGACTTGGATGATATCCACGGGCACTGCATTAACTCAACGACATTAGTTCAGTCAACAGTCTAGTCAAACAACAACACCGAGCAGGATTCACTCGCACATACCTTTCTGGGAGGTAGCCGCATCTGCCGTATTTGCATCGGCGCGGTCCCCATCGGTCTGCATTGGCGATGTCGTTGAAGTAGCGACCCTAATACACCGTTTCACTCAGTTAGCAAAGATTGAGAATTCACAGTGATGGTAGAAGAGAAGTACGACACTTACGTCGAGGTGACAGGCACTGCGACCATGATCTTGGACAGGGCCTTCCGAGGTTTGGGGGAAGCGATCTTGAGCTGCTTCACAGTCTTCTCAGCTAGCTCAGGCGTCGTCGTCCGAGTGCGCTTCAAAGTCCTGGCACTCAAAGCCGCGGCCTTGCTTTGGCAAGCACTCGGGTCCTGCGACTGTTTGGAGCGACGCTCAGTGCGCGCCCCTGCGGACGGAGAAGACTCGACCTCATCACTCCTGTACGAATCATCGTTCTTGTCCTCGTTGTCCTACGCATAGCTATCGTTAACGCTCCCACGATCACTCTCCATGTTCCCGACGAGGTGTTCTCCATTCGTAAAAGCCCGCCAAGTACAAAGATCAAAATCAGCCAGTTCGGTCAGTTCAGTCAGATGAACAGTGCAAGATTAATCACTTGGAAATATGCGCCATACCTCTGTCGGTGGGTGCGAGTCATCGAAGGGCGAGATCGGCCTCGATCCCCTGGGATTGTTGCGAGCTTCAGCGATGCACCTGAGCCACTGCTGCATGGTCTCCTCGTCAACATCCTCATGGTGGACGCGAGTGTGGTCGTTCGGCCCGGAGTACCACCACATGGGGTGAGCCCACTCTTGCAGGAGCTGGATCCATCAACCGAGGAAGACCTCCAAAAGATCCAGACCGGTGACTCCACCTTGAATCAGTCCGACTACAGCAGCCACTAAGATACCCACCTCAGTCTTTTCTTCCTTGTCTACCGTCAGTGAACGAGGAGCACTAACCCTCTCGAAAGTATAAGGAGGAAGGCCAGTCGATGAACTGGCACAGGGAATATCATTGCAATAAAACCAGGTCGACTACCAACACCTAACGGATTCGGGAAAGGTCATGGGGGGAAATGCACTCTTGGCCCTCATCTGGATACCAAAACCGCCACATAACTGAGTCACATGGGTCCTCTCACCATCCGGATCAGCCTTCTTAACCGACTGGGAACGACACGTGAATATATGTTTAAACAACCCCCCAGTGCGGGTGGCAGCCTAGGAAGTTCTCACACATGGAGATGAATGCAGCAAGATACGCTATGGCGTTCGGGGGAAGATGATGTTGTTGAGCACCAAAGAAGTTCAGAAAACCACTGAGGAAAGGATGAGGTGGCATGGAGAAACCTCTCTCCATGTGAGTGACGAGGAGAACGCGCTCCCTGGGGTGTTACGCAGGCTTGATCTCCCCCTCCTCCGGCAGCCTCCAAGACCCGTCGGGCAATAGCCCATCGATGATGAGCCCTCCGCCGTGGTCGTCGACGGGAGCCAATTGCCCTGGGTCCAGCCGTGCGGAGGCGTGACTCAGGAGCTCGAGGCCTTCTTCGCCTTCGTCGCCTTCTTCACACGCTCGAGCTTAGCCATCCCCGCAAAGGTCGCTGGCATCGAGCGGAGTCGTCTGGAGTGGAAGCAGAGGAGGCGGCAAGGAGACTAAAGAAGATGGGGAAAAGGGAATCTATCTCTCTCTCTGTCCACCTAGGCCACATGAACCTTTTATACCACCGGACCCTCCATCCTCTGATCCACACCGTCGGCTCCCGGGCCCGTACATCTCCCGCAAATCCCTTCGACGGAGATTATGTGATACATGGTGAAAAGTGGGGCAAAAATAGAGGAGTCACGCCCCACTTTCCCCACTCACCGCATCACAACCGTTTGCGCGCGCACACCTCCGATTTCGAATCCCGTGAAACCTGGGATACCGTAGACCGAATTACCGACACTGGAAATCATTCCAAAATGCTCGGGTCTGTCCCGACACCTGGTGTGCCAACATCTTGTTTCACGCGGACATTCTACAGTACAGAATCAGTCGAGGCAATTGGTGAAGAGTTAATCGGCAAACAGTCCCGAAGAGCTTGTGAGCGCCCTGTAGCGCCTGGCTCACTCGGAGTTCACCTCGACCCACTACACTTAAGCCTCGACCGATTCAGGGGCTAATGACGAGGACATGTACCAGGGATAGGGTCACAGACCTAACCTACATACCCAAGGATACCATGCATCACAAGCTAGGCTCCAGGGCTAGGTTACCGATTGTAACTGCCACAACTTGAGTATCACTCGGATGGCGTCAATCACTCAGAGTCCAAACAATCCACTCGAATGAATTATCTCACTCGAAGTATCTGATTCCACTCAGATACTGAAGACCAGGAGCCTCGCCAGGATCGCAATGGTCAGGACGTGCGTCCACTACCTTCAAGGGCAATCAATACGAATGTTACCAGTAACTATAACCCTTAAAACCTACCTTTAACCCTTCGTTACGGGGGCATTCATCAGTGGGTTGGGCGTACTCTATATAAGCCACCCCCAGATCCATAACAAGGGTTCGCAATCGCTTGTAACGATACACTCCTATTAATCAAGCTCCAGAGAACCAAGACGTAGGGATGTTACCTCCACCGCGAGGGGACCGAAATTGTAAATCCGAGTGTAACTACTACGCCATAGCTAGGCTCTGCCCTCTAATCCGTACCCCCATACACTAATCTCAAACTCATACCCATGACAGACACTGAACCTGTACAATTGGCAACCATTGGGGGCGGTCACCAGAACCCGTACAAATTGCTTGGGGTAATCTCCACAACTTAATTGGAGACCCCGACGCTTGCCCTGAGCTTTACACCACAATGATTGAGCTCTGAGACACCACCAATCGTTTAGGGCGCCAAAACACCCAAGAGGAGCAAGCTCTAGGGTACCAAGCACCCAAGAGTAATAACCTACTCAAATTTCACTTCCACATATCACCGTGGAGAACTCAAACCGAAGCACCAAATGCAATGGCAAGGGCACACGGAGTGCCCAAGTCCTCCACTCCCATATCCTACCAAAGCAACTAATGCCAGGGAGGAATATGAGAGGAAGAATGAAGAAGATAACCAAAGAACTCCAAGATCTAGATCCAAGGGGTTCTCCTCACATAGAGGAGAAAGTGATTGGTGGAAATGTAGATCTAGATCTTCTCTCTCTTTTCCCTCAAGAACTAGCAAGAATCATTGGAGGGATTGAGAGAAAGCAAGCTGAAAGTAGGTCAACAATGGAGGGGAAACACAAGCTCAAAGGATGGGAATCATTAGGGAAGAACACCCCCTTAAATAGCCCCCCCGAATCCAACTGTTATGCCCACTGGTCGTGCACAAGCGGTACTACTGCTTGGGGGAATGGTACTACCGGTTAGCACGAACAACGCAACCCAACGAGACAGAAATACAAGAGCGGTAGTTCTGCCAGAGCAGCACTACCGCTCGGAGAGCAGTACTACCGCTTAGAGCAGTACTACCGCTCTACTAACGATTATGGGCCGCAATCGGCATGTAGCCCATAGAAAATTACTGGCCTAAATCAGTATAAGCTCTTCATATTTCTGATTGTCCCATTGGTAGGCCCGTGAGCATAGTGGGCCATTAACATGCCTAACATAATAGGGCCCCATAGTAATAATTGGCCATTAACATATCTAAATATATCGCATGCCTTATTTGGCCCATAAATGCCATGGGCCGTTAATAGGCCAAAACACATATTGGGTCTTCATTGGCCAGAAGATACCCATGGCTTGTAGCAGTCCGGAAGATGATTGTGCCTAAAGTGTGCCAAATAGGCTACCGGCCATTAGCAGGCCAAAATGTATCTCAGCCCATGGTGTCCCATTTACATGGAGGGCCATTAATAGGCTGAAAGTCAACACGAGTCATAAATGCGCCAACCTACTACACGGGCCTTTAACAGGCCGAAATTGTGGGTGGGATGGATTTGTATCATCAAGAATATGGGTTGTTAATAGACCTGATGTACATCGGGCCACATATGGCCCATGGGTTGCGCTGGCGGTTAACGGGCCGAAAAATACATCGGGTTGGGTGGCTCAACTCTATAGTGGGCCGCTAACAAACCGAAAGTCAGACTTGGCCGAAAATGGCCCAATTCCAGCACGGTCCGTTTATGGGCCGAAAGTATCAATGGGCAACAAATGGGCCCAAATGTAGTAGGACCTTAAATAGGCCGGACGCACATCGGGCCGTAATAGGGCCTAAATACATAACAGGCTGTTAACGAGCCAGAAGCGACCATGGGATGCAATGATGACAAATCTGCAACGGGCCGGTAACGGGCCGAATTGACACCATCCATTTGGGCCATACATGTAAATGGGTCATGCCACTGGTGTAGCGGCGTGCTATCCAAACGGTTTTTAACCCCTTCCACAATAGAGTTTTAAATCATCGCCTTGCCTCTGTGTGTGATGAGGGGGGGGGGGCTTCCCACACGACCCAAAAATCATCGGCGATAGCTCCTCCGGTCACACATGCTTAGTGTATATGCTCGTGTGCGGTCAAGGGAGATAATGCAGACGCTTTCGTAGGAAAAGCTATGGGAGATCGTCTTGCCATCCGACACACTAATTATGGAACAAACGTTTGTGTTGGCTACCGCATCATCCACAGTTTTCTGTATAGCGTCATTCGTGATAGGTCTAGCAATCACAAATGCTCTGCCTTAGTTTAGCGTTTGCATTATTCAAGTATATCGCACACGATCCGGTGAAGAAAACCGTATGCCATCGGGTTATCTATCACACATGCTTTTACTGGTAGAAACATTTGTAAAGTCCCATGACCCATTTAGCAGGTTTATTAGTTTAATATTAATACTCCCGGTATTCAGCAAATTCACATTTCATATCGAACAATTGTTTACCACTTTCATATCGGGCACACAAATATATTTTAACATCACAATACGATAGCTACGTCACAACAACACACTACACCATATAGCTAGTTCACCTTCATATAAGCACAAAGTATGTTAAGCACAATATTAGAACAATATATTCATTAATTTCCCTAATCGGCAGATGTATGTTGGTGGATGCGTGCATGATCAGCCATATTCGTCTTCTCCAGCTTTGCTTTCAGTTCTTTAAGAGCTTGTTTTGCACTGCCCAACTGGGAAAGTACCTCCTCCTCCTTCTCAAACACCATCTTTGCAAAGTCTAATTTAGAAAATCTGAGCTCATTCTCCATCTTCCTCTTTTCTTCCGACTTTTTTTCCCTGTATCTTGGGATATTGTTCAATGTTGACAATATTTTCTCTAAGCCTATCTCTACTCTGTTCTTCATACATGATCCAAAGCTTTGCTAGGCACATCTTCAAAGACTCTGGCCACTCTTGATCAACCCACTCCAGGTAAGAGCACTTCTGTTCATGCAATAATATTTAAAACTAAATCAGTTACAATTGTAAGGAAAATGGGTTTATATCAACTTAGAAAATCACCACATACATATTTTGACAAACTGAAGAAACACGTTAATTATGACATATCTACTCAAAAAGATAATTGCGCAAATGAATTAAGTGCTACCGAGACAACAACCAAATTCAGGAACATTACAACCTATAACTAACTGCAACAACACTACAAGTTCTTAGTCATGTATAATAACAAATTGACCATTATATGAGGAAGTTAAATATAACTGCAACAACACAACGACAGTGTCTGAATGACATCAAATTAATACTAACAGGTATGTACATGCACAAATTGAATAACATAGAGCTAATGGCACTAAGGCCATCCACTATGTAGGCCAGAATAGGTGCTAAATCATCTGTTGCTACATTCGGCACTGGTACCCTGCACTACCGAGACAATGCCAGAGGAAAAATTCAGGGAACCAGAGCACCTAGTTGCTCTCATTCCTAGTTCCTTCGTGCCATAAAGTATTAGTATTTTACTGCTTGGCTGCTCGGATGTGTGGAGCAAAGTTGGTTGCACAAACTGCTGAAGTGGTGCCAAATAAATTTCTCTCGGCACCGCTGATGAGATGACAACATTTTTAGATACTAGGCAGAACTGTGAAGTGTCTTAATCACATCCACAGTAACATAGCACGGTTACAGTATCTGAATCACATCTAACAAATGATTTGTAACAACGGAAGTGGGGCTAACCTTCTCTGCACATGCAAGAAACTTCCTCCCACTGTCCACAAATTCGAAAGCCACTAACTTTACGCATGGAGATTGATGCTGACAATGAGCAGGCGGATCTTCAGCTACTCCGCTCCATTCCTTGCAAGTGATGGTCCTAGGGAGCTACAAGAGGAAGAACGGGCTCAAATCGGCCACCGGTTAAAATCCTCAATTTCAAATCATAACCCTAAGCCTAGGGGAGCAAGAGAGAGGAGAGAGGCATACTCGGCTAGTGACAACATCATCATCGGAGGAGGAACCACTAGAGAGGTCATTCAAGAAGACCATGGCGCCCGCGGCGGTCGGTGATACGTCCATTTTGCATCATATTTTCCTACCATTATTTATGATGTTTTTGGTCAATATAATACTTTATGGTGCAATTCTAATGCCTTTTCTCTCTTAATTTGCAAGATTATATGAAGAAGGAGATTGCCGACAGCTGGAATTTTGGACCTGAAAAAGCTATGTCAGAGATACATATTCTACACAACTCCAAATGAGATAAAATTTCACGGAGAATTATTTTGGAATATATATAAAAAATACTAAAATAAAGAAATACCACAGGGGGCCCACAAGGCACTAGGGCATGCCCACCCCCTGGGCGCACCCTAGTGGCTTGTGAGGCTCCTGGCCATCCTCCGTGGCCCAACTTCTGGTATACAATCCCATTTTTACTAGAAAATAAAAAATAAAAGGATGACTTTTGGTACGAAGCGCCGCCATCTCGTGGCATAACCTGGGCAGGAGCACTTTTGTTCTCCAGCGGAGTGATTCCGCCGGGGATACTTCCCTCCGGCAGAGGGAAATCGAAGCCATCGACATCACCAACAACCCTCTCATCGTGGGAGGTCAATCTTCATCAACATCTTCACCAGCACCATCTCATCTCAAACCCTAGTTCATCGCTTGTATTCAATCTTTGTCGCAATACCTTAGATTGGTACCTGTGGGTTGCTAGTAGTGTTGATTACATCTTGTAGTTGATGCTAGTTGGTTTATTTGGTGGAAGATTAAAATGTTTAGATCCTTGATGCTATTCAATACCCCTCTAATATTGAACATGAATATGATTTGTGAGTAGCTACTTTTGTTCTTGAAGACATGGGAGAAGTCTTGTCATAACTAATCATGTGAATTTGGTATTCATTTGATATTTTGATGATATGTATGTTGTTGCTTCCTTTAGTGGCGTCATGTGAAAACTTCACCATCTTTGGGCCTAAGGGAAGGCATTGTGGAGTATTAATTAGATGATGGGTTGCTAGAGTGACAGAAGCTTAAACCCTAGTTTACGCACTATTCCGTAAGGGGCTGATTTGGATCCATATGTTTCATGCTATTGTTAGATTTATCTTAATTCTTCTTTCATAGTTGTGGATGGTTGCAAGAGGGGTTAATCATAGGTGGAAGGTTTGTTCAAGTAAGAACAACACCCAAGCACCACTCCACCCACATATCAAACTATCAAAGTAGCGAACGTGAATCAAACAAATATGATGAAAGTGACTACATGAAATTCCCGTGTGTCATCAAGAACGCTTTGCTTATTATTAGAGAATGTTCCGACCTGTCCTTTGCTACAAAAAGGATTGGGCTACCTTGTTGCACCTTTGTTACCTTTACTACTTATTGCTCGTTACAAATTACCTTGCTACCAAACTACTTGTTACCAATAATATCAGTGCTTGCAAAAAATACCTTACTGAAAAACACTTGTCATTTCCTTCTGCTCCTCGTTGGGTTTGACACTCTTAATTATTGAAAGGACTATGATTGATACCCTATACTTGTGGGTCATCAGTCGGATGGGAGACGGCGAGAGCGATGAAGCAAATGAGGAAGAGGCTATAGCTTAGGAAGGGAGGAAGGAGGAAATAGGGGAAATGTGGCTCGTGGTCGGGGAGAATAGGGGGTGGGGAGGGGGAGAGAGTTAGATACTTTGGCGGTTTTCAAAAAATACGAAAGGTGTAGGGAAACTTATCGCGCAGTGTCATCTGTATGCGCATGCGATGAGTTTGAGAATTCAAATTTTGGTCCAAATTTCCCTAGGTACAGTGCTCATCCACATCATTGCATAATTTAACACCACTTGCAAATTTGGGTACACAAAAGAGCCTATAGCACACAGACTATACTTACTGAATCGAGCAAATTTTAGTAATTAAACAGAGCCAGTTGATCTAAACGTTGCTCTAACAAAAGACCAACAATATAAACAAAGGCTAAGTACGCATAATTTAAACAAATCTACCGATGAGCCGCCCTATGCCTCGGCGGTGTAAGATGAGATGTCAATGACTTCTCCTGGCGACATGCCGCCGTTGGCGGACTCCACGACCCCCAAGCTAAACTTGACCGCTTGGTTGTCCTTGTCCTCGGAGCTGCCCTCAATGTTGTAGTACTCATAGTAGTGGCGGTGCCAGAGCTCGCGTTGGCACTCCACCGCCGATTCCTCGATGGACAGGCACTTCTCTACCTCCTCCTTAGCTAGGCGCAACTCCTCCTCCCGGCGCTCCTCTATCTCCACCGCCTCCTACATCTCCAGGCCCCGCTCGAAGATCTCATGAGGAAGAAGGGGCTCCATGGCCTCCGCTGCCCCATCGTCGGCAATCATCTCTGCCGCCTCTTCGGATGTGGGGTGCATGCTAGATTCTGAGGAGGCATGCAATATCTTGGCGTGGGCGTCCACGATCTGAGCGTGGATGGTCTCGACCCGGGCCACGGCGACCTCTGCGGCACGAACGGCAGCTCGAGCACTCTCGGTGTTTGCAGTCGCTGTCATCTCGGCTGCTGCGGTCGTATTGGCAGCTGTAACTGCCCTGTCGGCTACCGCGGATGCCCTATTGGCGGATGCAGCCGTCCTCAATGCGGATGCGGCTGCGCTCTCGGAGGAGGCAGAGGCGCTAATGGCGGGCGCGGCGACCGTACGGGCCCTCACGAAGCGTCTCCACAGCGTCATTCTTTTGCAAGAAGGGGTTGGGGAATGGGGATCGGGGATTCGGATTTGGGGTTGACCAGCACTTGAGCAGACGAAGCCGGCTAATCTTATGGAGGAAGACATAAATAGGCACACAAATTTTTATCGCAAACAGTTCCTATAACCAACTGTGTGTGATGTAGTTGATTTTTTGTATTAGTTGTGAAACACTAATTTGGAGTACAGTGGCAACAAATGGTGTTTTAAATGTATGATTTTTTGTACTGTTAACATGCACTAATACAACTCTCATGTTAAAATTTGACAACTTTAAGGGTTCATTTGGCCTTTTTAAGACATTAAGTGAGTTTCTAGCCATTTAATGGCCATAATTCAAATTCGAACTACATATACATGCAACAACAAACCATCATGGGTTAGAAAATCATATTTGTGTCCTTGTGTGTAAGTTAATGCCATGTGCTGTAAATTGGAAGGAATTTTCAAACAGATTGGTGTCACGGTTTGGACACAAACATTGAGTACCATGGCTTTTAAATTCCAAAATATTTTAAAAAATGATCAGAAATACATGAAACCTTGCTTGATGTAATGGCATGGCACCAAGATATTGTAGTAAAAAAATTGGCCTGTTTGACGAAAGTTTGGATACGCACCTCTCACAAACCGGAGCATCTCATGAGAAGGCTCGTCGTTCCGGGAGGAAACACTGCATATTTGATGACGAACCGACGGTCGCTTCCTCGCATGGCCTTGAAATTTTTTTCTACCGTTAACATGCACTAAAAAACGGTCATGTTAAAATTTGAAAATTTCAGGGGTCATTTCTCCTTTTTAAGATATTTAAGTGAGTTTCTAGCCATTTAATAGCCTTAATTCAAATTTGAACTATATGTACATGCAACAGCAAACCATCATGGGTTGGAAAATCGTATTTGTGTCCTTGTGTGCAAGTTAATGCCCTGTGCAGTAAATTCGAAGGAATTATCAAACATATTGGTGTCACGGCTTGGACACAAACATTGAGTACCATGACTTTTAAATTTCAAAAAATTCAAAAATGATCGGAAATACATGAAACCTTGCTTGATGTAATGGCATGACACCAAGATGTTGTGGCAAAAAAATCGGCGAGTTTGACAAAAGTTTGGACACACACCTCTCATAAGCCGGAGCATCTCACGAGAAGACTTGTGGTTCCGAGAGGGAACACTCCATGTTTGATGACGAACCGACGGTCGCTTCCTCACATGGTCTTAATTTTTTTTCTACCGTTAACATGCACTAATACAATTGTCATGTTAAAATTTGGAAATTTTCAAGTGTCATTTGACCTTTTAAAGACATTTAAATGAGTTTATAGCCATTTAATGACCGCAATTCAAATTTGAACTAGATGTACATGCAACAGCAAACCATCATGGGTTGGAAATTATAATTATGCCCTTATGGGCAAGTTAATGCCCTGTGCAGTAAATTGGAAGGAATTTTCGAACAGATTGGTGTCATGACTTGGACACAAACATTGAGTACCATGGCTTTTAAATTCCAAAAAATTTAAAAATGATCAAAAATACATGAAACCTTGCTTGATGTAATGGCATGGCACCAAGATGCGGCGGTAAAAAATTGACCAATCTGCGGAGAGAGAGAGAGAGAGAGAGAGAGAGAGAGAGAGAGAGAGAGAGAGAGAGAGAGAGAGAGAGAGAGAGAGAGACCCAATCTCGGAGGGGCTCCTGCCCTTCGGGAGCCATGGAGATCATGGACCAGAGGGTAAACCCTCCTCCCATTTAGAGGGAGGCCAAGGAAAAAAGGAGGGGGCTCTCTCCCGGTGGCGGAGTGCTGCTGGGGCAACCATCGTGACGGCGATCTACACCAACAACTTCGCCGCCGTCATCTCCAACTCTCCCCCCTCTATGCAGCAGTGTAAAACCTCTTCTCCCCACTATAATCTCTACTTAAACATGGTGCTTCATGCTATATATTATTACCCAATGATGTATGGCCATCCTATGATGTTTGAGTAGATTTTGTTGTCCTATGGGTTGACTGACGATCGTGATTGGTTTGAGTTGTATGTTTTATTTTGGTGTTGTCCAATGGTTCCCTACGTGTTGCGCAAGCATGTGGGTTACCGATGTAGGGTCTTGCAATATGTTCATAATTCGCTTATATTGGGTTGCGTAAGTGATGGAAACACAAACCCGAGTAAGGGGGTTGTTGCGTATGGGAGTAAAGAGGACTTGTTACTTAGTGTTATGGTTGTGTTTTACCTTAATGATCTTTAGTAGTTGCGAATGCTTGCTAGAGTTCCAATCATAAGTTCATGTGATCCAAGTACGGAAAGTATGTTAGCTCATGCCTCCCCCTCATATAAAATTGCAATAACGGTTACCGGTCTAGTTATCAATTGCCTAGGGACAAATCCTTCTCTCGTGTTACAAAAAGCTTTCTACTAAATAACTAATTTTTATTATCTTGCAAATTACTCCTAGTTTTATTCTCGCTAAGTACTTCTAGTTTTATTCTTGCAAACTTACCCTATTAGACCTACAAAGTAGTTGTATTTTGTTCTAGGTAAAGCGAACGTTAAGTGTGCATAGAGTTGTATCGGTGGTTGATAGAACTTGAAGGGAATATAAATCCTACCTTTAGCTCCTCATTGGGTTCGACACTCTTACTTATCGAGAAAGTCTACAATTGATCCCCTATACTTGTGGGCTATCACAACGCCCTGTCAACAACAGGCAAGCACCGATGGATCCACTCTTGATGTGCGGCACACCGCGCATATCGCTCTGCAGCGCTCCATCGGTCTCGCTGTGTGGCGCGCCACAGCCTATTGGTGTGGACGTGCCTATCTTGCACTGCGGCGCATCATCGATCATGTTGTGCAGTGAGCTGCACCATCATGGCGCCGCCGCACCCAGCGCCAAGGGTATGCTCAACCCTGATGATGAGGCGCAACACGGTGTTATCCATCGCGTTGCCGAGGACGCCCTCGACCTCGACGGGCAGTGGCGCCTGCACCGGCCAGCTCATTTTCCTCGCCGTGGAGGTTGATGTTAGAGCGCTTTGGTGGGTTGGCATCCTTGGAAAGGTAGAGGGACTATAGGTTGCGCTTGCGCCTCCATGTGTCGCGCGCCGCCTAGGCTTATGCGCAATCGATGGTGACGGGAATCCGATAGGGAAGTGGCGGTAACAGTGGCGTGTTCACAAAACGCCATCAATTGATGGAAAACTTAGCAAAGAAGGAAGCACGAGCTAGCACGACGTGTGTGGCTAACTGAGCAAATCACATCGCACACGGACAGAACCACGGAACCCGTCAGTGATGATTTCATCAATCGCTGACAATTGTATACCAGCAAGTGTTTGCCCACAAAACACACGGCTTATTAGCAGGAATCGTCTGTGTTATTATCGGTCATCCAACACAATTCTGATTATCGACATGTTTGTCGGCTATCACGCACATCTTGTTAAGCTAAATCATTTTTGTTGTTTTGGCTCATCGTAAACAATTCATCCGAGTGAATTATATACCATTTATGGCACACACCTTGATTTGCCTGACCATTTCTGTTATTTTGGCTTATCGCAAACTGTTCATATTGATCAACTATATGCCATGATTTGCATACGCAACGCTAATCTGAATCGTATTTGATGGACCCGCCATTGCACACAGTCATTTTATTGGTGACGGTTTTATTACCATACCGTTTGCAATTCATGCAACGCACACAGTTTGGTCGAAGGGTCTCCGATGCATGTGTCATGTTAGGACCATCCGCAGTAGTGTGTGCAAGCATGCCGTTAATGGGCCAGCCAACTAACTTTGACTGGGCCGGCCTTTTTATGTAAACGGGCCACCGTTGGGCTGTGCCACGTGTTGATGTTTCATATGCATCTCTCATCTGTTGGATGGATGACATCAGTCACAACGAAGAGCCGGCGCATGGTTGCATTGGCGAATGAGAAATTGACACGTGAAAAATCGTCATTGGTTGGGGTTGTTAACGGGTATCACATCCAGAACCGGCACCCGATAGCTTAACAACGACCGTTATGGTGGCTGCCACGTGTCGGTTACCCTTGACGGAATCATTTCCATGACGCGCTATTGTCATGGAAGTGGACACTTTCGTGATGATAAATGGAGTTCTGTCATGGAACACTTCTACGACATCACAGATATGACTACCTTGATTCTGTCATAAAATTGTCATGGATGTATATGCATGACAGAAAACGTGATCTACTGTGACTAACACGTATTATCACGGAAGTGTTCTTTTTGTAGTGTTATCATCATGATGCGGCGGTCAAGGCAAAACCAATGGGCAGCATGCCTGTCTTCTGACTAGTAATGAGGGGACATGGTGAAACCTGAGTTGTCAATGCCTTGGTATCCAGAACTTCAGACTGCAAAATGTACAAGTGCATGCTCTAGCCAATGCAACCAAAAGACCGACCTGATGGAAGAGACTAGGCAACACATTATACGTCAACACTCCCCCTCACGTGTGGCTCCCTCAGGCCTAAACATGGACCGAAAGTGGGCTGCAATTTAATTGCGTCAGCCCGGTCTTGAACTCAAGACCTCTTGGATCTGGTACCATGTATAAGTGCATGTTCTAGCCAATACAACCAAAAGACCGACCGGATGGAAGAGACTAGGCAGCACATTATACGTCAACACTCCCCCTCACGTGTGGCTACCTCAGGCCTAAACGTGGACCGAAAGTGGGCTGCAATTTTAATTGCGCCAGCCGGGTCTTGAACTCAAGACCTCTTGGCTCTGATACCATGTAAGAAGGGAGAGAGGGGTTTGGTGGAAATCGTTGTTGTATTGCTTGAGCCTCGTGGGCATATATATAAGAGTACAATGACCAACTTGGAGTACAAGACAAGTCAGAACAAATCCTAGTCTATCTCGTCTTTCCTAACTAAACATAATACTCAACATCCCTCTGCAGTCACAACGGTAGCGACGCAGACGGTGAGACTGGAAAAGAATTCGAAGGGAAGCCGACATACAGCCCCCCACAGTCGTAATGGTCGATGCATCACGGAGTCGTGGCTGGAGTGAAAACCGACGAGGTTGCTCAAGCAAGGCAGTAGCCCTTTGTGCCGTTTGTCGAGGTAGCCGAGTGCGTAGGTGGTGTAGCCGTAGTCGAGGTAGCCGTGCGAAGAACGCCGTGGTCGGTGTTGAGTCGGGGGTCACCGGTAGCGAGGTAGTCGTCGTGGAGCCACGGCGGCGGCGGCGGTGCTCCAAGTAGGCGATAATGAACCCGATAGCGTGACGAATACCGGCGCGAACGGTGACGTTCCCGCGCCAAGGGAGGCGGCGCGGCGCATATCAGGTGGAAGTCAACGCGCGTGGACGGCGGTGGATTGCGGGCCGCAGCGTTACGGCCCGAAGGGGCGACGCAATGGCGGCGGGCAGGTCGGGGTGACGGCGGGGAAGACCACAAGGCGGTTGCAAGGATCGCGTGCCACACTCGCTACGACCCGACGAGGCGATGCAGCGGCAGCGCGAGGCGGGGACGGCCTGGAGCGGACGGCCTTGGTGCAGCGGTTGACCACGGGCCGCGGCACTACGGCCCGAAGGGGCGACATAGCGGCAACGCGCGAGGTGGTGCAACCACTGGAACGGCCTCAGGGCGACGGCGGGGATCACGTGCCCCAGTACTACGGCCCGAAGGGGAGACGCAGCAGCGGCGCGGATCGGTGCAGCCACGGGGAGAACCATGAGGCGGCAATGCTGCGGTTCGAAGGTACCGTGTGACAGCCAATCCCGTCGGAGCTGATGAAGATGATGATGAAGTAGCGTGCGTCGTAGATGGCAAACGGCGGCGGGCGACGCACGCCGATCTTAGATCGGAAAACCAAAAAGAACCACCGATCAAGACGACCGGCGAGAGAGAAAAATCCGGATCAAGCGATCGGCGAAAAAGACTCTCTAGGGCAGCCGGTCAACACGACCGACGGACAAACCCTAGGTACGGGCGGCGCGGCCCCCGGCAGCGGTCATGGAGGCCGACCGCCCCGGGGGCGGCGCGCGGGTGCAGAAACGGTGGGCGGCGGCTAGGGTTTGGACGAAAACTATAGGCCATAAAGCCATGGAATCTCAAGCCATGAAGCCGTGAAACTTCAAACCGAGAAGATACAAACTGTAGGCTGCATGACCTTGGGGCATGAAAACACAAGCCTGATGCAATGCACGCTGATACGTTTCCAACTTATCTATAATTTTGACTATTCCATGCTATTATATGATCAATCTTGGATGTTTTATATGCATTATTATACTATTTTATATCTTTTTTGGGACTAACCTATTAACCTAGTATCCAGTGACAGTTGTTGTTTTTCCTTGTTTTAGTCTTTATAGAAAATCAATACCAAACAGAGTCCAAATGGAACGAAACTTTTTGATGATTTTTCTTGGACCACAAGACACCCTGGAAGCTTCGGGAGGAGCCGAGAAGGGCCACGAGGCGGCGACAAGCTCAGGGGGCGCGCCCTACGGGGGGCGCCCCCAAGCTTGTAGCCCCCCCGTGGCTCCTCTAACCCTAATTCTTCTTCTATAAATACCCAAATATTCCCTGAAGACCAGAGGGCAAAAATACTTTTCCGCTGCCTCAAGTTTCTATCTTCGTGAGATCCCATCTGGGGACCTTTTTCAGTACTCCTCCAGAGGGGGATTCGATCACGGAGGGCTTCTACATCAACCTTGCTGCCCTTCCGATGATGTGTGAGTAGTCTACCACAGACCTACGGGTCCATAGCTAGTAGCTAGATGGCTTCTTCTCTCTCTTTGATCTACAATACAATGTTCTCCTCGATGTTCTTGGAGATCTATTTGATGTAATCTTCTTTTGCGGTGTGTTTGCTGAGATTCGATGAATTATGGGTTTATGATCAGATTATCTATGAATATTATTTGAGTTTTCTCTGAACTCTTTTATGCATGATTTATATAGCTTTATATTTTTCTCTGATCTATTGATTTGGTTTGGCCAACTAGATTGATTTTTCTTGCAATTGGAGAGGTGCTTTGTAATGGGTTCAATCTTGCGGTGCTCAATCCCAGTGACAGAAAGGGACATGACACGTATTTGTATTGTTGCCATTAAGGACAAAAAGATGGGTTTGTTCATATTGATTGGATATATCCCTCTACATCGTGTCATCTTTCTTAAGGCGTTACTCCGTTCTTGTCAACTTAATACACTAGATGCATGCTGGATAGCGGTCGATGTGTGGAGTAACAGTAGTAGATGCAGGCAGGAGTCGGTCTACTTGTCTCGGGCGTGATGCCTATATACATGATCATTACCTTGGATATCATCATAACTATGCGCTTCTATCAATTGCTCAACAGTAATTTGTTTACCCACGGTATGCTTTCTTTTAAGAGAGAAGCCTCTAGTGAAAACTATGGCCCCGGGTCTATTTTTTATCATATTATTTTTAAATCTACAAAATCAAAAACACAAAAATACCTTGCTGCAATTTATTTATTTTTATTTTATTTTACACTTTTACTTATCTTATATATCTATCACTATCAGATCTCATCCTTGCAAGTAACCGTGAAGGGATTGACAACCCCTTTATCACGTTGGGTGCAAGTATTTGTTTGTTTGTCCAGGTGCAATTATTGAAGACTTGTGTGTTCCTCCTACTGGATTGATACATTGGTTCTTAACTGAGGGAAATACTTGTCTCTACTTTCTGCATCACTCTTTCCTCTTCAAGGGAAAAACCAACGCAAGCTCAAGAAGTAGCATGCGCCGCGAAGGTGTGGGTCGTAAGACCTCGACACCTTCTGCGTCAGTTGTGCCAAACCGTGGAGACACTGCCCAGGAGGTCGGGCACTCGACAGGCCCGAAGATCCCCAAAGCTAGACCCGTGAAGATGGATTGTCCTTTTCACCAATGCAGAAAGAGCCCTCCTAAGTTTTAATTCTCAAGGACACAAGACTTCAACTCCAAACATGCTTAAGGGTTATTGACGGTACAATACACCAAGGGTGACCCAGTAGGCCTGATGGTGGTCTGGCTCTAGGAAGCAGCCCAGAGGCCAGACTTGGAGTGAGAAGACCATCTTGGCTTGAAGGCCAAGATGCCCTCAGCGCGAGGTCGGTTAGGGACCCCCTGAACCCTAGCCCTCGTCCCCTATATAAGTCAAGGGTAGGGGTAGCCATTCCCATCTACTCCATAGACCATTCTCTCGGTAGTCACAATCCCCATCATCTTGTAGCCCCCTCACACGAGGTGTTCCCATATCAATACAGAACAAAGCATGGCATATGGTATTACTTCAGCATGAGGGCCTGAACCTGGATATCCCCCTTTCACGAACTCTCTTCTGGTACTTCCGGCCACGCGCCACCCTATCGAGATTCTGCCGGTGTTCTGCCAAAAATGTTGTTCTATTTCTACTTCCGCAAGAAACTTTTGTTGCTTCCACATTTGATCCGTAAATTCTCTTATGCATTTCCATATCCGCTCTTATATTTGTATTTCCTACAACAAATGCAAACCCTTCGCTCCCGTTTTCATCTCTACAATCTCGCATCCTAATGGATTATGCCAAATTATTGAAATGTGTTGCGCGCTTCTCTCGATCAGTTTAGGACACTGCCAACGCAATATCAAAACTAGCAATATATGTGTCCTGTAATCTCCTTCAAGTGACAACCTGGGATGATGGTTTTCAGGCACCATGGACCCTGAGCCCACCTACATCGGTCACTCTGCGCATTTGGATTATTCGGTTTATACAGTATTGATACTTCAGTGATACAGTATTAATTTAAAATATGGATCGGTTTCGGTATATACCAAATTATTTCGGTTTGATTTCTGTATATACCATAATAACAAAAGTTGACGTGAATTTGCAAATGACACAATAATAGTTTACAAATTTGTGACTCAAAACACATCCATTTGTATAGAAAACAATATATAAGTATATGGATGCATGGATTCGTGCCATGATGGTTGGTTGTGCATGCAAATATGCACATCACACTTTGCTTTGTTTATAGGATAGACATGCTTAACATTTGTTTTGAGAAAAAAATGACTAGACAATACCGACTGTTTGTGTGGGCGAGTAAATGTTGGACAATATAAGCGAAACAAGCTCATGTGTGAATGTTGCACAATGCAAGCGAGACGAACTCGCATGCTCACGTGATCGACTGCTTGCATGGTTGTTCTCTAAAGAAATATAAAGATAGATTTCTAATTCGGTAAACCGTTCTGTTTTTAGGTATATTTCATACGAACCAAAATTCAAAATGGTAAGAAAATCTCATGTACCATACCAAAAACAGAAGCCACAAAAACCGTAAATTTGTTCAATTCGGTTTGTTTCGATATGGTTTTCGGGTTCGGCTCTAAAATGCGAAAGGTGATACATCGGTAAACGCAGCGAGCACTAGTTCACCGGAAGGCAACCCTGCTAAACTGTCGACACGGAATTGGTTCTTCGGTTTACAAGCAAACGGAGAAGAGGATCAAAGAAGAATATGCTGGGAAACCAGACGGTGCTCCTTTTCCGCTTCGTGTTGCTCCACGTAGCGCTTCGTTTTCGGTAGCTGTCGGCTCTTCCGAAGTTGTGATGGATTGGGACGTGCACAAAATCGCATGCGCGCATCAGGAACGAAAGATCACGGTGCCTGTGGATGAGAACTCGCTTTCAGCCTGGCAGCCTGCGAAGAATAGAAAAGAGGATGTTGGCGTTGTAGATCAACGGAGTGTCATCGCCATTATTTTAAAGCAATCAGCGGTGTACACTAAAATACCGAGCGAAGCCCCGAACCGAACATGACCGGGAGAGAGAGAAGTCATAGTTCGAAAGAGTTCTATATTTGGAGAGAGTGGACGGGAAAAGTTTGATCTAGATTCTAGATTTTCATTCGAAAAGACCTAAACAAATACTTCCTCCGTCCGAAAATACTTATCATCAAAATAGATAAAAAAAATGTATCTAAAACTAAAATACATCTAGATACATCCCTTTTTATTCATTTCGATGACAAGTATTTCCGAACGGAGGGAGTTGATTCTAGATCAAATGATCAAAGTAGAGTATTATGAGTAAAATACCACTGTATTAGAGATACAGTTTCTGTGAGGAAACTTCAAAACGACACGTCCCGCGCATCATTCCGTTCCATGTCAGATTATTGGCCAGCATAACTTCATTTCGTATCATATCTAAGAGCATCAGTCAAGTCCTATTTATGTTCGCGACCGGCATCCGACCAACGCCTTTGTGCATGTTAAATCAGTGTATTTTCGGGAGAAAAGCACAAGCATTTCTCTGCGACTTTTGTGACATGATTTGAGCAAGGAAAGGGGCGCGAATTGTGCATCTTATCGCCACTGCCGCCGTGTTGATTGGATTCGCAGCTAAGCTCCGGCCACACCTTAGCGGATCAAAATAAGATGGATGATTATGCATGGCTCGTCTCGTCGGCTGGGGCACTGGAGGAACAAGGAATTTGTTCGGTCATACGGGGAGGAAAGGGGTAAAGGGCGGCCATGGATGGCTGAGCAACCGGAACCATCGGTCTGGTCAGAAGGGGCAGTGCTTCGCACAACTTTATGTACATACAGTTGGCGTGTGTCCTGCCAGTTTGAAAGGTCTAAAGTATCGTGGACCAATTTCGTTTCAGATAGCGAATGGATTGTCCTCCTCTCACGTAGGTTTCGATCAGCACAGTCGAATTGTTGATGATAGATAGTATTCCATGGACACCACAGTACTTTGTAGATTTTCTTTTAGTAACTCGTCGGTTTTCTTGTATTAGTCCCACAAACGTAAACTAACTAGTTATCAGCAGCAGATAATACTTTCCCCGTCCCATAATATAAGATGTTATTAAAACCGACATATGTGTAGAATACAGATCTTATTGTCGGGTGTTTGCATTTAAATGAATTTATTTTAGACCTTTTGACGATGTTTACTCTGTGGGAGACGACGTCCCCGTTTAGAATGTGCTCATAGGAATAGGGTGTGCGTTTATTTTATTGTGCATGACAATACACGCCTCATGTATATCATAAAAGATAAGAGTACAAGTTGTCGGGGTTACGATCCTGACAATGAGTACTAGGGGTACGAATAAGGGGCAGAGACTAGCTACGGCGCAGGTGTAACACTCGGTGTTTAACGAGTTCGGGCCCCTCACTCGGTGGAGGTAAAAGCCCTACGTCTCGTGCCCTGAGGCTTGCTTTGATTTGATGAATATAGTTACAGAGATTGAACGTGCCCGGCTATGGAGAGGGGTGCGGCTTATATAGAATGCGCTGCAGCCCCATGTCTCCCACACCGCCGAGGCAATTAATGTCATTGAATGAGACAATTACTAGTGTAATGAGCCTCTACTACAGCGATTACAGGTAACGGTAGCTATAACTCTATTTAGTGGATGACTTAGGATTCCTCGACCGTTGCAGCTCCTGTCGGTGTCAAAACCGGCGGATCTCGGGTAGGGGGTCCCGAACTGTTCGTCTAGAATCGATGGTTACAGGAGACAGGGGACACGATGTTTACCCAGGTTCGGGCCCTCTCTATGGAGGTAATACCCTACTTCCTGCTTGATTGATCTTGATGAATATGAGTGTTACAAGAGTTTATCTACCACGAGATCGTAATGGCTAAAAGCCTGTATGACTATGGTAATGAGTATATCTTTTTCGGACTACACCCTCCTGTTTATATAGACACCGGGGGATCTAGGGTTACATATAGTCGGTTACATAGGAAGGAATCCTCATAGTTGATCGTCAAGTTTGCCTTCCACGCCAAGGAGAGCCCTATCCAGATACGGGTGTAGTCTTCGGCCTGCACGTCTTCACAGCCCACCAGTCTGGCCCATGGATAACAGGCCAGACGTCTGAGGACCCCTTAGTCCAGGACTCCCTCAGTAGCCCCTGAACCTGGCTTCAATGACGAGGAGTCCGGCGCGCAGATTGTCTTCGGCATTGCAAAGCGGGTTCCCCCTTCCACCCTCCAAGATAGTCTTCAGATGTAATGATTGTATCCGGACTTGTATACACGACTGCAGAGGATATAATATTTCACGAGTCCAATCCGCTGACAACTTTTTACTAATATGACATCACACCTGCCCGGTCATTATTTTCGAACCGTTAACCCGTCGTCCCATGTTTCGAGACGTGGTTTTATTGGCGTGTCTTATCCAAGCGGAGATCGTGTCTCCCCTTTTCTTAAGGGATTCTTATCAACTCGGACGTGGGTAACCCAACCGTCGCTCGAGTACAACTCCTTGGGAATAGGCAGGTTTTGAGGCCCAGGAGGAGACGTTCGATATTCGCGGCCTTTATATAGGGGTACAGACTTGTCTTTTTCTTTCACGCTTGCTTCTCCCTCCACCCTTGCTACCCCGAGTTCCAACACCCGGGTTTCAATCGCCACAAGCTCCAATCATGTCCGGATCCAGCCGTCAAGGCCGGTGGGTGGCTTCTTCTGTCACGGAGGGAGACATTGCAAAGCTTCGGGCAGTGAGGTATCTGACCGCCGAAATCCATCATCGGCTTCCTGCCGAGGGGCAGGTTATTCCCACCCCCAGATCCGGCGAGAGGGTTGTATTCGTGTCCCACTTCCTGCGCGGGTTAGGGTTTGCACTTAATCCCTTCGTCCGAGGGCTCATGTTCTATTATGGGCTAGATTTTCACGATCTCGCCCCAGACCCTATTCTTCTCATCTCGGCGTTTGTCGTCACGTGCGAAGCCTTCCTCCGAACCCCTCCGCACTTCGGCTTGTGGCTCAAGACCTTCGATGTGAAGCCGCAAGTGATAGAGGGGGAGCAGGCAGAGTGCGGCGGTGCCATAGTGAGCAAGCTTGCTAGCGTTGTTTGGTTGAAAGGATCCTTTGCCAAATCTTCCGATTTATGGCAGCAGGGGTGGTTCTATATCACCGAGCCCCGTGGCTCCAAGTGGGCTGCCGCACCCACGTTTTGATCCAACCCCCCAATTCAGCTTGCATCATGGATTAATAAGGGATTGGACTGTGGATCAACGTACGAGGTGCGGGCTTTGCAAAGTCGCATCCGAAGCCTCATTGAGAGGGACATTGATATCGTCAATGTTGTTCAAGTAATGCTAGTCCGCTGGACCCTGCCGTGCCAGCGACGGCCTCTCCGCCTGTGGGAGTTCAATCCAGAAGGGTCGCGGACTCTTCAGCACTTCTTCGGCACTACGCACGAAGGAATGTGGAGATTATTTTTCGGGAAACGAAAGCAATGGCCAGATACCACCGAAGATATCGGCCTAGACTGTAACCATTCGAACACTCCGGTAAGTACCCGTTCGTCGAACGCCTCATAATCAGACGCCCAGTGGTAAGACACTGACGAATCATCCTTTTTCAGGGCTGGATAAAGAAAGTGGAACGGATTAGGTGTCCGGCTCCCCTTCCCGAAGACTCAGCTAGTCCTATGTTATCAAGGATGCTGGCCTCGACACCATACCAGGCGCCGGCAAGGGAGGGTAAAGAGGAGAGTGAGAAGACCCGAGATGACCTTTACTCCGGAGGTAAGTCGGATACTGAGTTCGGAGAAATCGACCTTTCCTCGCCTGAAGACAGAGGCGAAAGAGGACCCAACATCCCTTCTCCGAGCAGGAGGAAAAGGGCCGCCTCCGAAGGTTGGAAGGGGCGGTCTCCCAAGAGGGGCAAGATGCCACCGTCGAGCGGCTTGGGTTTGGAAAGCGACGCCGTTGAAAAGCTCCAACATGGGGACAAGCCCTCGACCAAACCGTAAGTGAATCCGGGATACTTTGATAGCGTCCCGCTCCTTTGCCGTTACCAAAGATATACGTAACGTGTCCGTGCATTTTTACAGGTCAGCACAGAGTTTTTCGGGGCAATCCTCTTCTTCGGGAGGTCTCCTCCCAGAGATGATGGAAAGCGAGACGCCTCCCCCGACCTCATCGCGAAGATTTTGTACCTTGATGGGTACAGTGGTTGAGAAGATTTTGTCCGCGAAGAGCGGATTAAATGAAGCCTTCATGAGCCTGCTGAAGGGCTTCGAGGTTTGTGATATAATGTTTTCAGCTATGTTTTATTTGCAAAGATGCGCCTGTGTATAGGTAGTAGCCCCTGAGCTCGGGTTGGCTTCCACTGGGAAGCAAACGGAGGATCGAAAAGGATCATTTCAGGACTAATCCTGATGAACTTGAACACAGGCTGCTTCCCCCTTGGCCACTTCCCGGACTATGGAGATTGCCGAGCTGCAGCAGAAGCTTGATGTGGCAGGGGATGATCTTACGTTAATCAATATGCGTCTTGACGAGTCGCAAGGTATGTATTCGGGGCAATCCCCATACATTTTTGTGGTATAAGCATGATGCTGAAATTTAGATGCTGGAATATGCATGGCTGCAGATGGTGCTGCCGCCGTTGAAGTTCTTCGAGCGGAGCTGGCCCGGGCCAAGGAGTAGGCCCGGTGTAGCAATGCTGCTGCCGAAAAGGCATCGGCTGAGTTAAAAGCCGAACAAGTTGCACGGCTCCAAGACGAGGAGAAGATATCCACGACGGCGCTCGAACTGGAAAATGCTACTGGCCGCTGTGAATTTCTGGAGAAGGAGAATAAAGCCTTAATGGCTGAACTGGACAAGGCCTTACAAGAGGCGAGAGAAGCGCGATCGGAATCCAGAGCAGCCCGTGAGGAGATCCGGCAAGCTAGGGAGATTGCGGCTGGTAAGTCCTTTCTGCTGCAAACTAAGTTCGGTGATCCAAACTATGCTCAGCTTAACCAAGTGTGGAGTTCTCCGGACGAGTTTTTAGACTTTCCGAAGAGTTCTTCCGATGCGGCGCAGTATTACCAAGCGAGAGATGGTTATGCAACGGAGAAGCTTTTCTGGTCACAGTTTGGCGCATCAAAGCGCCCTCTGTTGCTGAATGAACAGATGTCCCAATGGGCCAAGCTTCATAGGATATCCGGCGCTGCCATGAAGAACGTCATAATCCGGTTGTGGCCAACCGAGCCTGTTCCGAATAGCTACTTCGGTTTGGTGCAAAGGCTTGTTAACGCGGTGCCGCGTATCGACGCTGTGAAGCGGTCAACGTGCATTGAGGGTGCACGGATGGCTTTTGCCCGAGTCAAGATATTCTGGGAGAAGATGAAGGCCATCGATGTTGCGGCGAAGAGTCCACCCAAGGGCAAGGACCGTCCTGAACCGGAGCATTATTTTGAAGACGTCCTGGAGGCCGCCCGCTTGATAGAGGGTCAGTGCTCGAAAGACATAATGTTCGAGTGAGGTGTATGAGAATTGTAAAAGACAATTTTATAGTTAATCTATTTTAATGTTTTGCTCGAAAGCTTGTATTCCTCCTGTGCGGCCGTTTGTAATATAATCTGAAAGTTTTCCAGTCATCGGCTTCAGCCCCCTCGTAGGAAGTACGGGGGTGTTCGGAAAAGCATTTAATCACTCTTTATCCAACGTCATGAAGGAGGTGATAATGCGGCGAACCAGGCAATCGGACTATAGGGTGTTAGCACTTTCACTTAGCCATAGGAGTTTTATGGTGGGGCTACGAAATAGCCCCTGGTATGTATGCGGCGTATTATAATATAGCGCCTTACATATTTGATCTGAAAAAGATCCCTCGTGTGACACGGAGAATCGGTAAAGATTCCAAGAAGTCGTCAAGTGGTTGACCAGCTCTCGCCGCATCATGACAGTCAGTTTTCGGCTTTCTCTACTGAGGTACTTGACCAGATGAACCGGAAGCACAATCGTAGTAGTTCTCCCTTTACTACCCTAGTCGATGGAGCGAAACGTAGGGTAGCAAGCACAGGAGCCGGGCAACCCAACTATTGACCCAAGACAATGATTCGGAGCTGATGCATATAAGGCCAAACTTGCGACGCCGAACTACGCTATAGAGCTGTTCGGACTTTTGTTGGCAACTCATTTGTTCCCGTACCGAGCCCCTGGCGGGTTATGCCAAGGTATATCTGCGAAATAACCATGGGAGCCATATTCATTGGCGAAACAACACGGATGATTAATTCAGATACTATTTTACTGGGACCTGAGTGATATGCCGATGATTACTTTATATAAATATAAAGACCACAACCCCGGCTATTTGACATGCTCGGGGTTGAAGGCGGAGGAAGAGGCATAGTACAGGCTCGAAATAAAGAGTGCGGTCTACAAAAAGTTATTTTGGACCTCCTGTCGCACGTCTGCGCCGCCTGTCCTCGGCGAGGGGAATCCTTGATGGAAGTAACCCCCTAGGTGAGTGCACGGATCCGAACTCCGATAGAGTCAGTTTTAGATATTTGTCCTGTTCGTCACCTGTTTTTAAGAGATAGTGAAGGAAGAAATAAAAAGAAATTGGATAAAAAATATTACTGGGATGCTTGCAGGCTTGTCCGTAGTGTGCTCCCGCCAATGCCCATGGTACCTTGAGTGCGTAGTGATGTATGCGCGGCACAAATTTTGCAGGTGTACGAGGTGGGTGGCGGAAGCCAGACTGCTATTTTCGCTCCAAGAGTAGTTGATCCTTGGGTGGAAATTGCTTCTGAACCCCGGTATTTCGTTGGTGAACCTCTCCGTCGTCCCTGTCGCCTGGCGGCATCCTCCCCTTGTGTTCGGCGTTGAGCTTGCCGGCCTGTTTAAAGACCCAGCAGTTTTTGTTAGTATGATTAGCTGGTTTATCGGGGTGGCCGTGAATCTGGCAGGCTCGGTCCAATATCCTGTCTAGGTTGGATGGTTCGTCTCGGTTCGCCTTGAATGGCTTCTTCCGTTGACCGGGCTTGGGATTGCTGAATCCGGCGTTGACCGCTGTGTCACGTGATCTTTCATTATCATTGCGACTGTTGTATTTGTTTCGTCGAGGCTTGCCGTTGCCGTCTCGGATTTTGGAAGTGCCTGGGTCGCTGGCGCTGTTGCTTCTACGAGCGAGCCAACTGTCTTCTCCCGCGCAAAAGCGGGTCATCAGAGCAGTGAGGGTTGTCATGGATTTAGGTCCTTCTTGACCGAGGTGGCGTGCAAGCCATTCGTCCCGGACACTGTGTCTGAAAGCCGCGAGGGCTTCCATGTTCGGACAGTCGACGATTTGGTTCTTTTTGACTAAGAACCAAGTCCAGAGCTTCCTGGCTGACTCTCCGGGCTGCTGGACAATGTGACTTAGGTCATCGGCATCCGATGGTCGGACATATGTTCCTCGGAAGTTGTCGAGGAAGGCCTCTTCCAAGTCCTCCCAGCTGCCTATTGAATGTTCAGGCAGGTTGTTTGACCAGTGCCGAGCTGGCCCTTTTAGCTTTAGTGGGAGATATTTAATGGCGTGGAGGTCGTCTCCATGGGCCATATGGATGCGGAGAATGAAATCCTCGATCCATACTGAGGGATCGGTTGTTCCGTCGTATGATTCAATATTGACGGGCTTGAATCCTTCAGGGAATTCATGATCCATTACTTCATCTGTGAAGCAGTGAGGGTGTGCAGCGCCTCTATGTTGGGCCACACTGCGATGTAACTCCGAAGGAGTCCATTTGTTGTTTTCGGCTCGGGCGTGGCTGGGTTTGTCATGTCCGGATAGGTAGCCATCATCGTGTGTCCGGGAGCGCCCTCGCGGTCCGTATGTTGATTTTGTGTGTCCCGCTCTACTGTCCAAGTCCCGTTGAAGGTCGTCTGTACAACCACGGGCTGTGTTATTCTTGTCTTTACGGCGAGGTGGGGCGGTCTGGTGTTCGGCTTGAGTTGCCTCTTTGTCCGGACCGGGTTGTCGACGACCTGCCGAATTGTGTGATGATGGTACGGGCTCCAACGCCTCGTCATCGAATTGAGGTAGCAGTCTATGCTTCGGGTAGCTTTTGGCTGGGTCACTAAGGCCGTATTCTTTAGCGGCCAGGACTTCAGTCCATCTATCGTTGAGTAGGTCTTGGTCAGCTTGAAGCTGCTGCTGCTTCTTTTTCAGGCTCCTTGCAGTAGCTATTAGCCTGCACTTGAAGCGCTCCTGCTCGAGGGGTTCTTCGGGTACGATGAAGTCTTCGTCGCCGAGGCTTACCTCATCTTCGGAGAGCGGAGGGTAATTGTCGTCCTCCGAATTGTCGCTGGGCAGGGCCTGTTCATCAGGGCTGGCTTGCCCGTTTTCTTGTTCCTCCTGTTCGGATCTTGCTCCAACAGGGTCTTTATTCTTTTCGGCGTCGTCCAGAGTACTATTTTCTCCGGTGCCAGCGTTGCTGCGATGTGGCTTAGAGCGGCGTTTAGGGCGCCGGTACTTAGACTGTGTCTCAGGAGGTTTATTCTCATCTGGATCTTCTTTGTCATCATCGCTAGTTTTTTTAGGTGTATCAACCATGTACACGTCGTACGAAGAGGTGGCCGCCCCGCGTCCCCTGAATGGCGGGTCTTGGCCTTGCTCCTTGTCGGCATCGTCGTCTATACCGTCGATGTCTTTGGAGTCATAATCAAGCATGTCAGTTAAGTCCTCGACAGTGGCTATGAAGTGGGTGGCGGGTGGGAAGCGAAATTCTCCATTGTCAGCCTCTAGCTCGAACCGGACATAGTTCGGCTGTGACTCCCCCGCTAAGGACAGGCTTTTTAATGAATTTAGCACGTCGCCCAAGGGCGAGTGTTGGAAGATATCTGCGGTGCTGAACTCGAAGATCGATAACCGATCTAGCTCTGCGCCTGCAGGCATGCGTGGTTCGGAACTTATAGCCGGAGACGAGTCCAGAATTCCGTTGACGCAGACATTGCAAGGTGCTAAATCCGTGTGCGGCTCCAACGCCACGGATTCAGCGGTTTCGGATGGCGCAATCTGCTGCGGATCTAGGGCCGTAGCAGTTACATGAGCCATCTCCTGAATATGGTCCGGTGACACATTTAAGTCATGTTCATCGGAGCGAGGGGGAGCGATCACCATGGTCTCAAATCCGTTGAAGATCAGGTCTCCACGGATATCTGCGACGTAGTTCAAGCTTCCAAATCTGACCTGGTGGCCAGGGGCGTAGCTATCGATCTGCTCCAGATGGCCGAGCGAGTTGGCCCGCAGTACGAAGCTACCGAATACGAAGATCTGTCCGGGGAGGAAGGTTTCTCCTTGGACAGCGTCACTATCGACGATTGAAGGGGCCATCGAACCTTTCGTCGACGGCACGGTGGAACTCTCAATGAAAGCACCAATGTCGGTGTCAAAACCGGCGGATCTCGGGTAGGGGGTCCTGAACTGTGCGTCTAGGATCGATGGTTACAGGAGACAGGGGACACGATGTTTACCCAGGTTCGGGCCCTCTCTATGGAGGTAATACCCTACTTCCTGCTTGATTGATCTTGATGAATATGAGTGTTACAAGAGTTTATCTACCACGAGATCGTAATGGCTAAACCCTAGAAGTCTAGCCTGTATGACTATGGTAATGAGTATATCCTTTCCAGACTACACCCTCCGGTTTATATAGACATCAGGGGCATCTAGGGTTACATATAGTCGATTACATAGGAAGTAATCCTCATAGTTGATCGCCAAGCTTGCCTTCCACGCCAAGGAGAGCCCTATCCGGATACGGGTGTAGTCTTCGGCATGCACGTCTTCACAGCCCACCAGTCCGGCCCATGGATAACAGGCCGGACGTCCGAGGACCCCTTAGTCCAGGACCCCCTCAGCTCCCACGACATCCTCTTGTCCTGTGCGTCCGAGTGGTGGTCCGTCCGCCGAATCATGCGTGATCGTCCGAGTGCCGCAGAACCGTCCTAGTGAACCTCCTGAGGTATTCATCCGAATGTAGGCATGGTCCAGGGCCTACCTATGATGGTGGTGGGCCCTATGTGGGTCCCGAATGATGGGTTCTTGACCCTACCTGTAATAGGTGACTGCATCATTAGCCCTTGATCAGTTGGGATTTTGTAAGACAAACAAACCGACCTTTCGGTTGAGTCCGAGTGCTGCAGGGGTACCCTGAATATGTTTTCGAATCGTGATTTTTTGTTCCTTGGATGAAAACACAACGAATTCTGGACTTTAGGTTTACCCAGATGACCAGGTGTTGATGATCATCGAGAAAAACCCGGTGGCATTCGTTTTGTCTCTTGGAGGATAGACTAGGGGCCCGAGTGAGGGCATGCCATTACAACTCGAGTGGTGACGCCGGCGGGTGGTGTGACTCTCTAGAGAGATGCCAGTCCTTATCCCAGGGGAACATCAGCGCAGGCCTCCTACGAGTCCAGGTTTACAAGTCATGCACCTTGGAGCCTATCGAGAGGGCCAAGTGAACCCGCAGAGGGGCGTCAACCTCATCACATAACGATCCTGAAGAAAACTTCAATCGGGTGTTTAACGTGGCCGAGTGCACAGGTCCCCACAGAGGGTGGTCAGTCGGACTGACGTGCGTCCTTTAGGAAAGGAATCGCTGGTAATCAATCAAATTGATTCGTCCCAGAAATCTCGGCATTTGAATTCGCGTGTTCGCGCGCTGAAGCGGTAACACCGTGCGTTAGTGGGAAAGTAGGGGCGTGGCTCCTCGATTGGTGCGCACGATCCCCGCCACGTGTTGCGCCTGTCCTGTGCAAAGCCACGCCGTGTGGGCCGCCGATCCGGGGATTCACGGTGGGAGAGTTGGCTGAGGATTTTGTTTGGAGGTATAAAAGGTTCGAGGGGAACAGTCCGGCCCTCAGATCCCCTTTTCACTCACTCCGACTCCTCCGCTCCTCTCCTCCACCTGAGTGCGTGGCGATGGCGAGGGACTCCACAGCCAAGGCAGAGAAGGCGGGGAAGGCCACCTCCTCCGGTTCCGGGCGGTAGCCGGCGGCGTGGCGGGGGACTTGATCCCGTCGCGTGTCACCGCTCGGCAGTTGGAAGAGCTGGCGGAAGAAGGGTTGATCCCGTGCGAGGGATTGCGTCGTCCGGGCGCGAGGGAGGTTGAGTCGGCGACTCAGGAGGACGAGCGAGTCCTGCTCATCACCCACGTCGAGCGGGGCTTCTCGATGCCGCCCCACCCCTTTTTCCGGGTGTTCCTCGAATTTTTCGGTGCTCAACTCCATCACCTTCCCCCCCAACACTATTATCTATCTTTCGGCCTTCATTTCTCTCTGTGAGAACTTCTTGAGCTGTCACCCCCACTGGGGCCTCTTCAAATATATCTTCACATGTCGATGGATGGCTGTGAAGAAAGACTCCCCGACTCGAGAGAAAAACCATGTCACCCAGCTATGCGGACGTATGGGCATCCAAGTATGCTCGGAGAGGTCTTTCCCCAAAATGTGCTTTCCAGACTCTGTCAAGGGGTGGCAGGGGACTTGGTTCTACCGCAGGGATGTCCCTAGCACCCACAATCAATTGGGCCTCCTGCCGTACTCGTCTGAGCGAGTGCGAGCTCCGCCGACCCTCACCATGGCAAAGGAGGAGAAGGTGGGCGTCGACATCTTGTCCAGCGTGTTGATTGGAGTTGTGAACGCTAGGGTGAACGGTATGGACTTGCTGGAGACTTTCTTCAGTCAGCGCATCCAACCACTTCAGGCCAGGGCCCACCCCATGTGGTTGTACGAGGGGCCGGGCGACTCCACTCGGGTGCACCCTGAGGATCTCACCGAGAAGGAGGTGGGTGCCAAGATTAAGGCCATCACCTGCGCTAGAGACAACCCGCCGGGGACTCGGTTGGTGCCAGCCTTTCACAACGACCTGCCGCCCATCGAGGTATTTGTTTGCAGTTCAGTCGGTTCGACTGTGTGTTGCCTTTTGTATAGCCGATCCTCACACTAACATGTGTTTGTTTCTCAGGACTTCCAGAACCTGATTTCCAGGATCCCAGTGGTGGACCGCTCGCCTCAAGATGTGACGAGTGATACCGAGCAGCAATACTCGGAGAGGTCTGATGATGATGAGAGTGACGACGATGATGATGATGAGAGTTCGGAGGAGGGGGACGAGGCAGAATCTTCTCCGTTTTATGAGGCCCCCAAAGAACCCCGCTCCAAGGCACTGCACGACCCAAAGGGGAAGGCAGGAGAAGCTCAACAGCCAACTGCCTCGGGTCGGGCAACTCGGAGCTCCAAGCGCGCTCATGCCGAAACTGAGAGTTCAGCGAAGAAGCAGCCCAAACTGCCCAAGCAGATCTCCTCCAAGCCTCGGAAGGTTGCAGTGCCGCGGATCAAGGTGGCAGTGCCTGTGGCCTAGAAGTGAGTGTTCTCACCGACTCCTTGTTCGTTCTTGAATTGATTCGGTTGCTAACCGAGTGCTGTTTGGTCCTTGTAGTAACGACACCTCGACAACTTCAGCAGACCCGCATGCCCGCAAGCCAGGCCTGAGTGACGCTGACGCAGCGGACGCTGCCACCTCCAAAGGTATGTTGTATTGATTGACTTGGATGGTTTAGGCCTTCTCCGACTGGACTTTAACGATTTCCTTGGTTTGTGCAGCTCCACCTGAGATTATCCAGCTGGACAACAAAGAGAGGGCTGACCCGCCGAACCCGGATGCCATCAGGGAAGGAGTGCCGACACGCCAATGACAGACGCCTCTCCTCGCCAGATGGCCCGCATTTCTCCGGTAAAGGTCGCCCCCAGGACCACGAGGCCGAGTCCTCTGGCTCAGGGTGGTTCGGAATCTTCGTCAGCGGTGGTGCCGCCTGTAGGGTCTACCCAGGCCCCTCCGAGTGGAACGACAGTGATTCCATGATGAGGACATCAATACCATTTTACACCCACAACCCATGCTGCTATACATACTGGACCAATTACTAGAGCTCACGCACGCCAATTAAATTGTCAGGTACTTTCTTTTCTTGGTAATGATTCTAATGTTCATGAGAATATGATGTTGCCTAAATTGGATACATTTGTCTTGCTTACAAATGAAGGGCCTAGCTTGGACAAGAAGGATGAACATTGGAGCAAGATCAAGCATGGAGATGATGGCATGCGCAAGGGGAACACGAACGGAGTTCCAAGTGATGATTTCAGGACTTTGAAGCCACCATAATGAGTGCATGAAGCCTTGGACGAAATATACAAGATGGCACTTCATAACTTTCGTATAGAGACTATTATAGGTGTTGCATCACCTTATTATTGGGCCAGGCCCATGTAATTTCGAAATACTTGAGTATAGGCTGTTTTTAGAGTTCGTATGTGTGGGGAAACAAGAGATAGGGTTGTTTCGGACCCCTCCCCCAAGGGCCATGAAATTTCCCCTTCTTCCTCCATATATACAGCCCTTAGGGCACCGTTTAGACTTTGGGTTTTGTTTAGGTTAAAAGTTCGCCAGGGCTGCAACTTCGCGTACTTCGTTTGTGTTCAACGACCAGACCAAGACAACACAGAACCCCACCTTCATTAATAAAATTTTCATCTTATATTCGCAATATCCAGATTGCAATTTCAGTTTCTTACTTGTTCTTCGTTTGCTTGCAGGAAATAGACCTTCGTGGTCAGGTTGATCGTGCTCCGGCGTGGTCAATAACCTCTCGGAGTTGGTTTAGTGATTGCAAATGCGCGACGTCCTCACACGTTCGTAGTCGGATCGTCAAAGTCTACTTCACCAAAAACGATAGCCACCATCTCTTTGAAGGATGGGACACCTTTGCCTCTATCAAGTGGTATCAGATTTCCAGGTTGTTCGGTGAGATTTTATAGTTTTTCGTAGTTTAGATTGAGTCTGTTCTTCATACCTACAGTCCACGAAAAAGCCAAAAAAATAGGGTTAGTTCATCATATCCGAACCAATCTGAGCCTTTGCATAATCTTTTTAGGGTTTTGCTTTGTTGAATTTGCGGTTGCATCGTCGTGTCTAGTTGCTGGTCTTAGCGTCTAGTCATTTATAGTTTCAAGTGCCGTCACTGTTTGTCATGCCGCCGCCACACCATCTTCATCGTTGCTGCCATATACCACCACCGCTGCCATATCCTACCACCGCTACCACATACCACCACCGCTGTCATATCCTACCACCGCTGCCATATACCACCACAATTGCCATATACCACCACCGCTGCCATATCCTACCACCATATATCCACCACCAATCCGCGTTCTTTTCATATTAGGTTTGTTTTCGAGATCCATCTATTTTCCATTCGTGTTTCCTTGCCTGGGTAGGTTTCAAAAAAAAAGAAAGAAAAAGTCTGGAGACCCCCGGGCAGTTTTTAGGCCAAAATTTTGGCGATCGAAAATATTTTTCCCTATCCTATTTTTAGGTCACAGGGAGCGTTTTGAGACACTCGCCATCATAGTGATTTTTTGTCTCACTTTTTCGTCGTCGCTACCCTGATTTCAAAAAAAAATAGTCAAAAATATCTTGTGCCTATCCTATTATTTTGACTTGGGAAGAGTTTTGAGACACTCGCCATTATAGTGATTTTTCGCAAAAAAAAAGCGCAAAAACAAGACAAAAAAGAGAGCGGAAAAAAATTCCAGAGTGGGCTTTTCTCTTGTTTCTGTGGCGCGCCGTGATTTTGTTAGTGTTCTAGGCTCGCGTCTCTAGTACGGTCTAGCCTAGACCAGCACCGTACCGTCCTTGAGCGTTTATTCAACTTTGCATCTCTGAATTGATTATTGCTGACCCTTTTTGCTACCATATTATAAGCCTTCCTAGCTCCACATACATCTACGTCGTGCGTTTGACTCTCCCTGGTAATTGCTTTATCCAAGCTTTGATAGCTTTGACTACAACGGTTGCCAATCACCACCTGCTGCTTGGTAAGAACTGGTAAGAATTTCAGATTCGCTTGACGGATTTGTGACTTTCCACAACACCACATCCACTTCCTAGCAGTCTATAGGATCATATTCTTGTGTTTTTCTCTTGCTGCTAACCATGCCAGGATCACAAGCGGGTGAGTTGGACTGGGAGAACATGACGAACAAGGAGCTCCATCATAAATTCCAGGAAATGTTGGGTCAACAGGTGGAAGACATGATGGCCAGTTTTGGCAAGGCATTAGCAAGGATTGATGACATTGAGAAGACAATTGACACCAAGTTTGATGCCAAGTTCGCTGAAGTGCTTGCGCATCTACCTCCACCTAATGCCTCTACTACACCATTTCAACAACAACAACAACCACCTCCACATTGCGAAACAGCCCTCCACTGAGCGAGCAGTGTTCCTCTTGAGCCTGGCCAAGCTTCTGGTGCAGCTGCTACTGCTGTTGATGCTTCTATGGCTCCTGTTGTTGCTGCGGACGAGGATGATTACGCGAGCGATTATGAGGATGAGGTTGATCAAAATCAGAACTATGTGCAACCACCACCACCACCACTAGGTCGTCCACATGCAAATAATCGCAATGGTAGACCTGCACCACCACCTCAGGTACGAGATCATGACCATCTTCCTAAATTAAAATTGAATATTCCATCATTCGAGGGTAGATATATTCCTGATATATATCTTACTTGGGAGTTAGAAAATGAACAACGTTTTACATGTTTACAATATCCCGAGGAAAGACGTGTTGCTCCTGCTGTTTGTGCTTTCACTAGTTTTGCGTGTGTTTGGTGGTCTGAACATTGTAGATTATATCCTATTCCAGCTACTTGGGCTGCTTTGAAAACTTCTATGCGTACTTGTTGGGTTCCACCATATTATCAACGTGAATTACTTCAGAAATTGCAATGCTTAAGAGAAGGAAAAAATCCAGTAGAAGAATATTATAAGGAATTACAAACTGGCATGATTAGATGTGGTATTGTTGACGAGAATGAAGCTATGCTTGCACGTTTTATGGGTGGATTAAATAGAGAGATTCAGACCATTCTAGAGTATAAGGAGTATAATATTATCACTCGTTTATTCCATCTTGCTTGTAAAGCTGAATGTGAAGTGCAGGATCGACAGGCATTGGCGTGAACTAACTTTTCTGCAGGTCGACCTTCCTCATGGACACCGCATGCATCCTCTACTTCCAAACATTCTAATGCACTAACACCTCCATCAGCTGCCACCTCCAGTCGTGATACAAGGAAGCAGGCACCACCACCACCATCTGCCAGGAGTACACCTCCCGGTTCTGCACAGAGCTCTTCTTCATCCATGGCATCAACAGGGCAAACACATGATAATATTTGTCATTGTTGCAAGGGTGGAGGTCATTATGCGAGAGAATGCCCATCTAAGCGTGTGATGATTGCTACTGAGGATGGTGGGTATGAGTCCGCTAGTGACTATTATGAGGAGACTTTGGCTCTTATTACAAGTGAAGAACACGGTGGAGATGATTCTGATCATGAGACGCAATACATGGCTGCTGAAGATGCTGACAGGTATGAAAGTTTAGTTGCTCAACGTGTTTTGAGTGTGCAGGTCACACATGCTCGGCAAAATTAGAGGCATAATTTGTTCCATACAAAGGGAGTTGTGAAGGAACGTTCTGTCTGCGTCATCATAGATGGAGGGAGCTGCAACAATTTCGCTAGCATGGAGATGGTGGAGAAGCTCTCTCTCTCACCACAAGACCACATCTGCATCCTTGAGGGAGTCCTGGACTAAGGGGTCCTCGGGCGTCCGGCCTATTATCTATGGGCCGGACTGATGGGCTATGAAGACATGAAGGCCGAAGACTGTACCCGTGTCCGGATTGGACTCTACTTGGCATGGAAGGCAAGCTTGGCGACCGACTATAAAGATTCCTTCTTATGTAACCGACTCTATGTAAACCCTAGATCCCCCCGGTGTCTATATAAGCCGGAGGGGTTAGTCCGGAAAGGACACACATTACCATAGTCATATAGGCTAGACTTCTAGGGTTTAGCCATTACGATCTCGTGGTAGATCAACTCTTGTAATACTCATATTCATCAAGATCAATCAAGCAGGAAGTAGGGTATTACCTCCATAGAGAGGGCCCGAACCTGGGTAAAACATCGTGTCCCCCATCTCCTGTTACCATCGATCCTAGACGCACAGTTCGGGACCCCCTACCGGAGATCTGCCGATTTTGGCAGCGACATTGGTGCTTTCATTGAGAGTTCCACTGTGTCGTCGACGAATGGCTCGATGGCTCGCCTTGTCCTTAAAGACAACATCACCTCCGGGGGAGCTCTGGCCCCAGGCCAAACCCTCCGGCTGGGCGGCTTTACTATGATCGCCCGTTTGCCCGTTGAACCGGCGATGACCTCTCGGGCCATCGAAAACCCCCTTCGCATTAACTTCGAGCACTCCAAGCAGATGGATCCGGCAGAGTTTTCGTCTTTGAACGAACTGCTAGATCGCATCGCCGCTTTGGGAATCGCCACAGATTATGATCGGATCGGGCCTAAAACCGATCAAGGAGAAATCAAGGCCCTACCGGTCACCCACTGATACGTCTCCGTCGTATCTACTTTTCCAAACACTTTTGCCTTGTTTTGGACTCTAACTTGCATGATTTGAATGGAACTAACCCGGACTGACGCTGTTTTCAGCAGACTTTCCATGGTGTTATTTATGTGCAGAAACAAAAGTTCTCGGAATGACCTGAAACTCCACGGAACGTATTTTTGGAAAATATTAAAAATACTGGAAGAAGAATCCACGTCAGGGGGGCCTCCACCTGTCCACGAGGGTGGGGGGCGCGCCCCCTGCCTCGTGGGCCCCCTGACGCTCCACCGACCTCAACTCCAACTCCATATATTCACTTTCGGCGAGAAAAAAATCAAAGAGAAGGATTCATCGCGTTTTACGATACGGAGCCGCCGCCAAGCCCTAAAACCTCTCGGGAGGGCTGATCTGGAGTCCGTTCGGTGCTCCGGAGAGGGGAATCCGTCGCCATCGTCATCACCAACCATCCTCCATCACCAATTTCATGATGCTCACCGCCGTGCGTGAGTAATTCCATCGTAGGCTTGCTGGACGGTGATGGGTTGGATGAGATCTATCATGAAATCGAGTTAGTTTTGTTAGGGTTTGATCCCTAGTATCCACTATCTTCTGAGATTGATGTTGCTATGACTTTGCTATGCTTAATGCTTGTCACTAGGGCCCGAGTGCCATGATTTCAGATCTGAACCTATTATGTTTTCATGAATATTTATGAGTTCTTGATCCTATCTTGCAAGTCTATAGTCACCTACTATGTGTTATGATCCGGCAACCCCGAAGTGACAATAATCGGGACCACTCCCGGTGATGACCATAGTTTGAGGAGTTCATGTATTCACTATGTGTTAATGCTTTGTTCCGGTACTCTATTAAAAGGAGGCCTTAATATCCCTTAGTTCCCATTAGGACCCCGCTGCCACGGGAGGCGACAAAAGATGTCATGCAAGTTCTTTTCCATAAGCACGTATGACTATATTCGGAATACATGCCTACATTACATTGATGAATTGGAGCTAGTTCTGTGTCACCCTATGTTATGATTGTTACATGATGAACCGCATCTGGCATAATTCTCCATCACCGATCCAATGCCTACGAGCTTTTCATATATTGTTCTTCACTTATTTACTTTTCCGTTGCTACTGTTACAATCACTAGAAAACCCAAAAATATTACTTTTGCTACCGTTACCGTTACTTCCATATTACTTTGCTACTAAATACTTTGCTGCAGATATTAAGTTATCTAGGTGTGGTTAAATTGACAACTCAACTGCTAATACTTGAGAATATTCTTTGGCTACCCTTGTGTCGAATCAATAAATTTGGGTTGAATACTCTACCCTCGAAAACTGTTGCAATCCCCTATACTTGTGGGTTGTCAAGACTATTTTCTGGCGCCGTTGTCGGGGAGCAAAGCTCTATTCTTTGAGTCACTTGGGATTTATATCTGCTGGTCACTATGAAGAACTTGAAAGACGCTAAGACAAAAATTTATCCCTCAACTACGAGGGGAGGTAAGGAACTGCCATCTAGCTCTGCACTTGATTCACCTTCTGTTTTGAGTAAGCTTGCGACACCTAAACCTGCTTCTGCTATTAATTCTGATATGTCGCATGTTATTGATGATGCCACTTCTGCTATGCATGATATTTATGATGAAACTACTTCTATGCTTGATACTACTGTGCCACTTGGTGAATTTCTTGATGAAAACTTGCTAGGGCTAGAGAGAATGAAATTATTGAAACTGATAATATTGAAGATAGTGATGATGAAGACTCTCCCCCTAATAAATATGAATTGCCTGTTGTGCCTGAGGGTTATGTTCTGGATGAAGAATCTTCTAGAGCTATTCTTGCTTGCAATGATAGAAGTGATCTTAAGAAGTTATTAGCTAAATGGAAGCAACAATCTCTTAATGCTAGAATGAAACCTGACCCTGCTTTTGCTACTTAACCCACATGTGTTACTGATAAGGATTATGAATTCTCTATTGATCCTGATATAATTACTTTGGTTGAGTCTGATCCTTTTTATGGCTATGAATCTGAAACAGTTGTGGCGCATCTTACTAAATTAAATGATATAGCCACCCAGTTCACTAATGATGAGAGAACCCGCTACCTTTATATCCTTCAAATATTTCCGTTCTCATTAAAGGGTGATGCTAAGATATGGTTTAATTCTCTTGATCCTGGTTGTGTGCGTAGGCCCCAGGATATGATTTATTACTTCTCTGCTAAATATTTCCCTGCTCATAAGAAACAAGCTGCTTTAAGGGATATATATATTTTTTTGCAAATTGAAGGAGAGAGTCTCCCACAAGCTTGGGGGAAGCTTCTCCAATTACTTAATGCTTTGCCTAATCCCCCTCTTAAGAAAAATGAAATACTTGATATCTTTTATAATGGACTAACCGATGCTTCCAGAGGTTACCTGGATAGTTGTGTTGGTTCTGTTTTCAGGGAAAGAACACCGGATGAAGCTGAAATTCTATTGAATAATATGTTGACCAATGAAAATAATTGGACACTTCCTGAGCCAGCTCCTGAGCCTATTCCTAAACCAACTCCGAAGAAGAGAGGTGTTCTATTTCTCAGTCCTGAAGATATGCAAGAGGCAAAGAAATCTATGAAAGAAAAGGGTATTAAAGCTGAAGATGTTAAGAATTTACCTCCTATTGAAGAAATACATGGTCTTAATTTACCGCCTGTTGAAGAAACATATGATCTTAATCCATCACCTATTGAAGAAACTCATGGTCTTGATAACCCGACACAGGTAGTTAAGGTAAATTCTCTCTATAGATTTGATTAAGGTGATATTCCTCACTATAAGTCTGCTAGACAATGCTTAGAAGAGTTTGATAATTTTATTGTCAAACAAGAAAACTTCAATGCTTATTTTGGTAGACAATTGAAATACAATTCCGATACGCTTGAACACTTGGGTGATTATATGTCTAGAGTTAAAGGTGAACTTAAACTCATTAATAACACGCTTCTATGGTTACCACTCAAGCAGAACAAGTACTTAAAGCTCAAAATGATTTGCTCAATGAATTAAATAGTAAGAACAATGACTATGCTGTTAGAGTGGCTACTAGAACTGGTAAGATGACTCAGGAACCTTTGTATCCTGAAGGCCACCCTAGGAGAATTGAACAAGATTCTCAGAGAAATAATATTGATGCACCTAGTCCTTCTAAAAAGAAGAAAAAGAAAAATGATAGGACTTTGCATGCTTCTAGTGAACCTATTGCTGAACCACCTGAGAATCCAAATGATATTTCTATCTCTGATGCTGAAACACAATCTGGTAACGAACATGAATCTAGTGATAATATTAATGAAGATGTTCATGATGATGCTCAACCTAGTAATGATAATGATGTAGAGATTGAACCTGCTGTTGATCTTGATAACACACAATCAAAGAATCAACGTTATGATAAGAGAGACTTTGTTGCTAGGAGACATGGTAAAGAAAGAGAACCATGGGTTCAGAAACCCATGCCTTTTCCTCCCAAACCATCCAAGAAAAAGGATGATGAGGATTTTGAGCGCTTTTCTGAAATGATTAGACCTATCTTATTGCGTATGCGTTTGACTGATATGCTCAAAATGAATCCTTATGCTAAGTATATGAAAGAAATTGTCACTAATAAAAGAAAGATACCGGAAGCTAAAATTTCCACCATGCTTGCTAATTATACTTTTAAAGGTGGAATACCAAAGAAACTTGGAGATCCAGGAGTGACAACTATACCATGCTCCATTAAAAGAAACTATGTTAAAACTGCTTTATGTGATCTTGGAGCTGGTGTTAGTGTTATGCCTCTCTCTTTATATCGTAGACTTGATTTGAATAAGTTGACACCTACTGAAATATCTTTGCAAATGGCTGATAAATCAACTGACATACCTGTCGGTATTTGTGAGGATGTGCCTGTTGTGGTTGCAAACGTTACTATTTTAACGGACTTTGTTATTCTTGATATTTCCGAGGACGATAGTATGTCTATTATTCTTGGAAGACCTTTTTTGAATACTGCAGGGGCTGTTATTGATTGCAACAAAGGCAATGTCACTTTTCATGTTAATGGTAATGAACATACGGTACACTTTCCGAGGAAACAACCTCAGGTCCACAGTATCAATTCTATTGAAAAAATTCCATCGATTATTTTTGGAGGTTTCGAATTTCCTCTTCCTAATGTCAAGAAGAAATATGATATTCTTATTATTGGGGATGTGCATATCCCCGTTGAGGTAACATAGTGTTATTCGAAATTTCTCCGGTTCCATGTTATTCGGAATGAGTTTGTTAACAAGACTTGATCAACCTTGTTTGTGGATTCCTTTTGATGAGCATGAGATGGATGAAACTAGAAGCACAACCTTCTGTACTCTCTCTGTACTTTCTGTTATTTAGTAGAAATAAAGCAAAAATAGTATTTTTCTGTCTGTTTTCTGATTTATCCGTGCAATATAAAAATACCCCGAAAATAAAAGTTCTGCAAATGCCCTGAAAATGGAATATGATTTTTTTGGAATATTTGAGAATATTTGGCACTGAGAACACAGCAGGGGGAGCAAGCACCTGGCCACGAGGGTCCAGGGCGCACCCCCTGCCTCGTGGGCCCATGGTGGCTCCCCTCCACTTATTCCTGCACCCACACACTTCTTCTTCCTCCCAAAAAAAATCACCATCCAGCTCAAGCATGAGTTCTAGCTCATTTTGCTGCGATTTTTGATCTCCTTGCTCAAAGCACCTCTCACAAAACTACTTGGGGGGATTGTTCCTTGGTATGTGACTCCTCCATTGGTCCAATTAGTTTTTGTTCTAGTGCTTTATTCATTGCAAATTTTTGCTGCCTAGGTGACCATGTTCTTGAGCTTGTATGTCAAATTTATATGGTTCCAAGTAGTTCTAATGCATGATATAGGTTCTAGGCACTTGTAGGAGTAGTTGCTATCAATTTTGTTGAGCTTGGTTCACTTTTATTTGAAGTTACTAAAAATTTCAGATTTTTTCAGAAAATAATGAAGAGATTTTTGAGGGGCTCATCGAGCCGAATCTCGAAGGAAAAGCAAAGTGAAGAAGCACAGAGGCCCAAATATAATTTGCCTCGCACCGCGGAGGTCCGGCCGTGTGAATGGCCTTCCAATGATTTCTTGAGAGCAGCTGGGATATATGATGATCTTTATGAATTGGCTGAGAATGCAGGCCTCACCGACTTCCTCCGCGACCAACGCGAACAGTATCTCTTACTCACCAATACTTTTGTGCAAAACTTCTACTATTATCCTAAGGAATCACCTCCTTCAGTAGAGTTTCATTTATATGATGTGGTTAAGAAGATGCCACTAGATTAATTTTGCAAGGTTTGCAAAATACCTTTTGAGGGTAGTTTAGAGGAACCACATCGTAAAGATGTGGACGGGTTTATTGACACTATTACTGTAGGGGAAACCAGGAAGGTTTCCGATGCAAGAATCACTAGCATACATTTTCCTGTTTTACGCTACTTTGCCATGTTTGCTTAATTGGTCGCGGAAACTGTGGAAACCTTAGTGTTCTTGATATTATCAGTTTGTTCCATGGTTTATTCTGCGATAACACTGTTAGTATGGGCGGTATTATTGCCAAACGGTTAAGTCTGAACCGTACAAAGGGCCCCATCTTTGGAGGTATTTATGCTTCACGCCTTGCTGCACACTATAACATACCTATTAGGCACTATGAAAAAGAGGAAAATTGCTGCCCAGTGCTTATTTAGATTATAAGAGTATGGTAGCGCATGACTTTATTGTTAAGAATAGGGAAGGGGCGCTTAAATACAAATAGTTCTTTGATAAACATCACCCTAAGACTATTACCTTGCCTGCTCCCTCCTTGTTTAATTTGTCTGCAGGTCCGTATCTCGTTCCGCTGGCGGCCATTCACGCCTACCGGAACCCTACACCAGCCACGGAGCCGGAACCACAATTTGAACCTCCACGACAGTCTAATTACCAGTGGGATCTGGAGATGATTTCCAACCAGTGGCAATCAGAGTCTTCTTCATCTCAGAACGACCCCGGCTACAACTATGGATATCCGCCAGGCCATCCGTGGCAATAAACCAACTTAGGCCAAAAGCCTAAGCTTGGGGGAGTACGTATCTCCCACCGACATTACATTTATGTTCACACACACTCATTGCTAGATGTCGGTGCTCATACTCTTTCACTGTAATATCCATGCTAGTTTATTTTCTTTTTCCTGCTTTCTTCTTGTGTGTTTGATAAACCTTAAGAAAAACCAAAAAAAATTAGTTGTAGCTTTTAGCTAGTTTACTTTCTTGCTGTAGTAGTAATAATTAAAAAGAAAACCCAAAAAAAATTCCTGTTCTTCTTTTGCTTGTTGGGAGCTTTCCCGTGTAAATAGTTTTATTTCTTTGCTTTTCTTTGGGGGTCGATAGGAGAAGACCATGATTAAATTGTTGAAGTGGCTCTTATATGCATTATTGTTGATTTAACCAAGAGCCCATATTGCCTTGTCTTCTCCTGTTTATTGAATGCTCGCAGATTCCAGCTTAGTCCAATGCACGTGCACTCTTATTATTATTCACATCGTTCGGTCGTGCAAGTAAAAGGCAATTATGACGATATATGATGGACTGATTGTGATGAGAGAAGCTGGTATGAACTCGACCTCTCTTGTTTTTGTAAATATGATTAGTTCATCGTTCCTGATTCAGCCTATTATGAATAAACATGTTTGCAATGACAATTAGAGATCATAGTTGCTTATGCCATGCTTGATTAGCTATGAGTTATAATGGTTTACCTTGCGTACCAACATGCTATTAAAATGGTTGTGATGTGGTATAGTGGGGTGGTATCCTCCTTTGAATGATTTAAGTGACTTGACTTGGCACATGTTCACACATGTAGTTGAAACAAATCAACATAGCCTTCACGATATTTATGTTCATGGTGGATTATATCCTACTCATGCTTGCACTCAATGTTTATTAATTTTAATGCATGTTCATGACTGTTGGCGCTCTCTAGTTGGTCGCTTCCTAGTCTTTTGCTAGCCTTCACTTGTACTAAGCGGGAATACTGCTTGTGCATCCAATTCCTTAAACCCCAAAGTTATTCCATATGAGTCCACTATACCTTCCTATATGCGGTATCTACCTGCCGTTCCAAGTAAATTTGTATGTGACAAACTCTAAACCTTCAAATGAAATTCTGTTTTGTATGCTCGAATAGCTCATGTATCAACTAGGGCTGTCCGTATCTTCCATGCTAGGCGGGTTATTCTCAAGAGGAGTGGACTCCGCTCCTCACTCACGAGAAAATGGCTGGTCACCGGGATGCCCAGTCCCATGCTTTATGCAAACTAAATCAAAATAATTGCAAACAAAACTCCCCCGAGGCTGTTGCTAGTTCGAGGCACTCGTTGTTTCGAGCAAGCCATGGATTGATGCTTGTTGGTGGAGGGGGAGTATAAACTTTACCATTCTGTTTGGGAACTGCCTATAATGTGTGTAGCATGGAAGATATCGCCATCTCTTGGTTGTTATGTTGACAATGAAAGTATGCCGCTCAAAATATTATTTATCTCTGCCTTAAAATCGAGCTCTGGCACCTCTACAAATCCCTGCTTCCCTCTACGAAGGGCCTATCTATTTACTTTCATGTTGAGTCATCACCCTCTTATTAAAAAGCACTAGCTGGAGAGCACTGCTGTCATTTGCATTCATTACTATTAATTTATATTGGGTATGACTATGATTGGATCTCTTTTACCATGAATTACAATGTCTAGTCAGTCCTTGATCTTTAAAGGTGCTCTGCATTTATGTTTTGCGGTCTCAGAAAGGGCTAGCGAGATACCATCTTATTATATCATATTATGATTGTTTTGAGAAAGTGTTGTCATCTGAGATTTATTATTATTGCTCGCTAGTTGATTATGCCATTGACATGAGTAAACATAGACCTAAGAGTTATTGTGAATGTGGTTAGTCATAATCTTTGCTAAAAATTTGAATGCTGGCTTTACATATTTGCAACAACAAGAGCAAACAGAGTTTGTAAAAGTTTTTCTTTATCACTTTCAGTTTATCAACTGAATTGCTTGAGGACAAGCAAAGGTTTAAGCTTGGGGGAGTTGATACGTCTCCGTCGTATCTACTTTTCCAAACACTTTTGCCCTTGTTGTGGACTCTAACTTGCATGATTTGAATGGAACTAACCCGGACTGACGCTGTTTTCAGCAGACTTTCCATGGTGTTATTTATGTGCAGAAACAAAAGTTCTCGGAATGACCTGAAACTCCACGGAACGTATTTTTGGAAAATATTAAAAATACTGGAAGAAGAATCCACGTCAGGGGGGCCTACACCTGTCCACGAGGGTGGGGGGCGCGCCCCCTGCCTCGTGGGCCCCCTGACGCTCCACCGACCTCAACTCCAACTCCATATATTCACTTTCGGGGAGAAAAAAAATCAGAGAGAAGGATTCATCGCGTTTTACGATACGGAGCCGCCGCCAGGCCCTAAAACCTCTCGGGAGGGCTGATCTGGAGTCCGTTCGGGGCTCCGGAGAGGGGAATCCGTCGCCATCGTCATCATCAACCAGCCTCCATCACCAATTTCATGATGCTCACCGCCGTGCGTGAGTAATTCCATCGTAGGCTTGCTGGACGGTGATGGGTTGGATGAGATCTATCATGTAATCGAGTTAGTTTTGTTAGGGTTTGATCCCTAGTATCCACTATGTTCTGAGATTGATGTTGCTATGACTTTGCTATGCTTAATGCTTGTCAATAGGGCCCGAGTGCCATGATTTCAGATCTGAACCTATTATGTTTTCATGAATATTTGTGAGTTCTTGATCCTATCTTGCAAGTCTATAGTGACCTACTATGTGTTATGATCCGGCAACCCCGAAGTGACAATAATCGGGACCACTCCCGGTGATGACCATAGTTTGAGGAGTTCATGTATTCACTATGTGGTAATGCTTTGTTCCGGTACTCTATTAAAAAGAGGCCTTAATATCCCTTAGTTTCCATTAGGACCCCGCTGCCACGGGTAGGGTTGGGCATTCGGTTCCCCCGAACCGATCGGGTCGGTTCCTCGGTGCATTTAAAATTCCGGTTCTGCCAAAATACTGACCGATCGGTCAATGGAAAATTAGCTGACCAAAGATTGTTTGCACCGAAATTTCAGTTCGGGCGTCGGTTCGACCGAACAGCACCGAGATATATTTAATAACAGCTGGAATCGCTGCCTCTAGTCAGAATCTACAGTGCACATACCATTAGCAGGAGCTGGTATACTTTATTCTGATGTACAGTGCCTCCTTGGCTACTCCCTCCGATTGATTCTCCCGAGCAACTCTGTAAAATTAACGGTGGGGCTCACCTACCCGAGGGAGTACTTCTATTTTACACAAAATTAGCGATGGGTTGGTCAGGTTTACCACCTCCCGACGCGGCTGTGGAACTTGTGCACTTAAAATGACAAAGTAGAAAATAGACTGTCCATGTTCTTGCGATAGAGCACTTGAGTAAGGAACAGGCGCGCAGGTCTAGGTCTAGGTCTGACCTCTATGTTTAGTCGGTTTTCGGTCCATTCGGGTAATCAGGGGATATACCCGAACTCACCGGACTACTTTCGGTTTTCAACAAATGCAAACCGAACATACTACCAAAGTTCTCGGTTTCGGTGAATTCGGCTTCGGTGCCGGTTAATTCGGTTCGGTACATCGATTTTCGGGTTATATGCCCAGCCCTAGCCACGGGAGGGTAGGACAAAAGATGTCATGCAAGTTCTTTTCCATAAGCACGTATGACTATATTCGGAATACATGCCTACATTACATTGATGAATTCGAGCTTGTTCTGTGTCACCCTATGTTATGATTGTTACATGATGAACCGCATCCGGCATAATTCTCCATCACCGATCCAATGCCTACGAGCTTTTCACATATTGTTCTTCGCTTATTTACTTTTCCGTTGCTACTGTTACAATCACTACAAAACCCAAAAATATTACTTTTGCTACCGTTACCGTTACTTCCATATTACTTTGCTACTAAATACTTTTCTGCAGATATTAAGTTATCCAGGTGTGGTTGAATTGATAACTCAATTGCTAATACTTGAGAATATTCTTTGGCTCCCCTTGTGTCGAATCAATAAATTTGGGTTGAATACTCTACCCTCGAAAACTGTTGCGATCCCCTATACTTGTGGGTTATCACCCACCAGATTGTGGTAGTCGTGGAGCAGGACGGCGAGTCTTCTTCTATATCAAAGACGGACTATGTTCAGATCGCTGTTCAGGAAGAGCCGGATACTTACCCGCGAAAGGACGCGACCAGCCCTCCGAACATAGCATAGGACGGCGGTCCTAAACAATCAGAAGATATTCCGGAACCCGGACTGTTAAGCCCAGGAGGTCGTCAGATTCCAGATAACCGGTCAGGTCGGGGTTCAGATTTAATTACACCCACCCACCCAGACATAGACGCTCTCATGAAAACAACAGTCTCAGGAAACGGTCCACCACTTCTAGGCCAGATCCCTCCTTGTCAAGGACAAGGTAAAAGATTGTCGTGACGAGGACGCAATATCAGCGTTCTGCAACAATTGCGCGGACGAAGGAATCCTCAACGCCATCAATCGCCGCCGCATACTGAAATTTGCTTACTTAGCAACCATCGTACAAAAGTAAAGCGCGATGGAGAGCGCCTGGAAAACTCAGGCAGCTCGCTGGCAGCCGTCGGTCCCAATTCAACTCCCCCTATAGGCGAAGAGGGCGCACCCCCGTGGCACGCCCAGTCCAACAGTCAAGAAACATAAAACCACTATGCGACACGACACCGTTCTGGAGGGGTGGCTCGATGGCCCATGCAAAATACATACAACACCAGACACTGTGGCAACCCACAGCCTTAGAGCATGTTGGATACTACGGCAGGTAGCCAAGAGCAGCGAGGACATCCTTATCAAGGACGCCCCCAGAAGACGACGACACCAGAGTATTGATGGTCTTCGAGACATTCGCGTCAAACAACAAGCGCAAAAGGGCACTTCGCGACCTCGCGGAAGTCTGCCAGATCGCTGCAACAAACCCTTGGAACGACACGGCTATAACATTTAATGCCAGGGACGAACCGAGGTACAGGACAGTCCGAGTACCAGCCGCATCAGTCCTCGGTCCCATCGTGGACGGGTTTCGACTTACCAAGGTCCTCATGGACGGCGGCAGCGGACTAAACCTCACTTACGAGGACACACTCCACAAAATGGAAATAGACAGGAGCCGTATCAAGCAAAGTAGCACAACCTTTCGAGGAATCATTCCTAGTCGGGAGGCGCGATGCGCGGGAAAAATCACACTTGACGTGGTATTCGGCACACCCGAGAATTATCGGTCCGAAGAAATCACTTTTCAAGTGGCCCCTTTCAGTAGCGGATACCGTGCCCTGTTGGGGCGGGACGCTTTTACACGCTTCCACGCCATACCTCATTACGGGTATATGAAGCTCAAGATGCCCGGACCAAATGGTATTATCACCCTCGTCAGTGATCCGGACATAGCACTCCGCGCTGAAAACAAAACAGCATCCCTCGCCCTTGAGGCGCTACCCGAAGCCCTTGCGGCTGAAGAACTAATCGCACTACGCTCTATGGTGGACAGGAACGATGTGATCCTCGACAAACGCCCCAAATCCACCTCCTTGAAACCAGCAGAAGAAATAGTCAAATTCCAGGTCCACCCAACGGACCCCAAGAAGACATCATCCATCGGAGCGCAACTGAACCCAACAGTCGACGCCGCACTACAAGAGTTCCTACACGAAAACTGGGACATATTTGCCTGGCACCCTTCAGATATGCCAGGGATCCCAGGCAAGCTGGCACAACATAGCCTCAATATATTAAAGGGATTCAAACCGGTCAAGCAAACACGACGACGCTTTTCCGAACCCAAGCGACAAGCCATGGGGGAGGAGCTGGCCAAGCTTATCGAAGCAAGATTCATTAGAGAAATCAAACATCCGGACTGGCTGGCAAACCTGGTGATGGTACCAAAGAAGGACAAATCCTGGCGCCTGTGTGTCGATTTCAAGGACCTCAACAAGGCTTGCCCTAAGGATCCCTTCACCCTCCCCCGCATTGATCAAATCATCGACGCCACCGCAGGACGCGACTCACTGTGTTTCCTCGACGCATATTCCGGATACCATCAAATCAAAATGAAGGAGTCCAACCAAGCTGCAACAGCATTTATTACCCCATATGGGCCATTCTGCTTCAACACCATGCCCTTTGGGCTCAAGAACGCCGGCGCCACATACCAACGCATGATCCAAACATGCCTGGAGAAGCAGATCGGCAAGACAGTTGAAGCTTACGTGGACGACGTCGTTATCAACACTAGGCACGTCGAAACAATAATAGACGACTTACGTCTTACATTCGACAACCTCCATGCATATGACATTAAGCTCAACCCGGAAAAATGTGTCTTCGGCGTCCCTGCTGGAAAACTGCTGGGCTTCATCGTTTCCAATAGAGGAATATAAGCAAATCCAGCTAAAATCCGAGCTCTGTCACAGTTGGCTATGCCAACAGACCTCAAACAAGTCCAAAAACTAGCTGGTTGCGTGGCGGCGTTAAGTTGCTTTATCTCCAGATTAGGAGAAAAGGCACTACCACTTTATCGCCTTTTACGGCGTACCGATAACTTCGAATGGACAGACGTGGCGACTGCCGGACTGGAGGAAATAAAGGCCGTCCTAGCAAGCAACCCAATCTTGGCCGCACCAAACGCTGGCGAACCCATGTTGCTATACATATCGGCAACACATCAGGTGGTAAGCGCCGTGCTCGTCGTCGAACGGGAGCAGGACGGACACCAATTCCCACTTCAAAAACCAGCGTACTACGTATCTACTGTTTTCACACCATGCAAATCCCGGTACCCCCATTATCAAAAGATAGCATACGCGGTCTTCATGGCATCACGAAAGCTACGACACTACTTCCAGGAGTGTTCAATCACGCTGGCCTCTGAAGTACCACTGAATGACATAATAAACAACCGTGATGCCACGGGCCGGATTGCCAAATGGGCTATCGAGCTACTTCCATTCGACATAACATACAAGCCCCGTCGAGCCATCAAATCCCAAGTACTGGCAGACTTTGTCGCCGAATGGACAGAGGCCGAACTCCCTAAAGAGTAGGCACATATTCCAATTGGGTTATGTATTTTGACGGCTCCAAAATGTTGGCAGGGCTGGGAGCGGGCGTCGTATTAACGTCCCCCACTGGAGATGTCGTCCAGTATGTACTCCAAATATTATACACAGACTCCAACAACGCAGCCGAATACGAGGCCTTATTGCACGGTCTGCGGATGGCCGTATCCATGGGCATACAACGCCTGGAGGTGCGCGGGGACTCAAACCTCGCAATATCTCAAATAAACGGAGACTTTGATGCCAAAGATCCAAAGATGGCAGCTTATCGCAATGCCGTCTTACAAATGTCGGCTCGGTTCGAGGGCCTTGAATTTCATCACGTCGCCCGAGAAAGTAACCAGGCGGCGGACATCCTTGCTCGCATTGGCGCTAAGCGCGATCCCGTCCCACCTAACATCTTCCTGGAAAGGCTTTTTAAGCCATCCGTGGTGTGGCAAGGGGAGGGCGGCAACAACAGTCCAGATCCGAACACAACCCCAGATTCCGAACACACCGATATCATCGGGGGCTCAGCCACCGAAATTACACCGTCGGCCCATCTCATTATGGCAGTCATTGCCCCATGGACCAAACCCTTCTTGGCCTACATTGATAGGAAGGAGCTTCCCGAAGACCAGAACGAGGCCCGCCGCATTGTTCGGCGCTCGAAGGCTTACAAGGTTCATGACGGAGAGCTCTACAAGAAAAGCACTACCGGAGTACTTCAAAGATGTCTCTCCGAGGAGGAGGGGCGGCAGCTTTTGGCAGAAATTCACGCTGGTCTAGGCAGACACCACGCCGCAGCTCGGGCCCTTGTTAGCAAGGCCTTCCATACAGGGTTTTATTGGCCGACGGCCCGAGCAGATGCACATGACCTCGTCCAACGCTGCGTCGGATGCCAACTCTTCGCCAACCAAAGCAACATGCCCCCAACTGCCTTGCAAACTATCCCCATTACTTGGCCTTTCGCGGTCTGGGACTAGACATGGTCGGACCCCTTAAAGGGGGAAGCCATAAGAAAAAATATCAACTGGTTATGGTGGACAAATTCACAAAGTGGATAGAGGCTAAACCGGTCAAAACGGCTGAGTCCGGCCCGGTGATAGAATTCATATCCGGTGTGGTGCACCATTATGGTGTTCCACACAACATCATCACCGACAACGACTCCAATTTCACAGCCGACGAGGTAAAAACCTGGTGTACTAATCTTGGCATTAAACTCGATTACGCCTCCGTCTACCACCCGCAAACCAACGGTCAAGTCGAACGAGCCAATGGTCTTATTATGAGAGGCATCAAACCCGGACTAGTGCGGTCTTTGAAAGAATCATACAAGCACTGGGTTGAGGAGCTCGACTCCGTACTCTGGGTGCTGCGGACCATGCCCAACCGTACTACCGGATACACACCTTTCTTCATGGTGTATGGTGCAGAGGCTGTGTTGCCCTGCGATATTTACATGACTCACCTCGAGTGCGTATGTACGAAGAGAAAGAGGCCGAGTTGGATCGGCAGGACAGCCTAGACGCCCTGGAGGAGGAGCGCAACGTCGCCAAAGCCCGTTCAACATTTTATCAACAGCAGGCTCGAAGATATCAAAGCAGAGAAGTACGGGCCAAGACTTACAACGTTGGCGAACTCGTTCTACGCTTGCCGGAGAAGAAAAAGGACAAACTCAAGCCCAAATGGGAGGGTCCCTTTATAATTGACGAAGTTCTTACCGGAGGAGCGTACCGTCTTCGTGATGCATCGGACAATCGCCTAGAGCCGAACCCCTGGAACGCGGCCCGACTCTGAAGGTTCTATGCCTAGCGCGGGATTCTTTGTTTGTTTCCTTCTCCTCTATAGTTTCCGTCACTTTTTCTCTCTTTTCCGCCTTTATTTCTTTGCTTTAAAGCTCTCATACGGCTCGACCGAACACCACCGACGTACACATCTTTACATACGTACGTCCATTATACCTGGGGGCTTCTTGGACAAAAGCTTTTTCATTATTCACGGAGCATCAAGCTCTTCACATATGCGTTTTCTTCCATATGTACCTTTTCTTCACCATTATATGCATCGATATGACTTAAGTTTTGGCCAAGCTGGGTTGCCTGGCTCCTGTGTTTATGCCCTACGTTCCCGTTAGTTCGGCTAGGGCATAAAGGGAGCACCTCTGCGATTGTTACTGCCGGGTCATCCAGATGTGTACCTCAGACTGGGTGAAGCCGAAAGCTAGTGTTCTTAAGGGAATATTCGGTCGGTGAATTAAAGACGTATTTTCATTTATTCCATTGCGTACCCCCAGAAGTTATATACACCGTGATTTTCTCATCACAATTCAGACATGTACATTCAATGCATGCACACCCAGGGAAAGGAACCCTTAACGAAACTATTCTCTCTGGAAGATGTTTCTTACAATCTCAATGTAATATAACATAGCTAGCCGGATACAACTTGTCTGTTCAAGCAACTATGACCCCTACGCCTAGTTTTCCATGCATACCCCAGCCTATTCGGCCGCGACGGTATTCAGAAACACTCCGCACCTTTAGGTCCGGAGGTTGAAGCGAAAAGGTCTGCCATGACAAATGATATACAATTCAGCTAGATGAGGAAAGTACATAGTCACTTGGACTCAAACACTTCCTCCACTACACCATCCAATAGGCAGTCTAACTTACAATCCTGTTGGGAATACTTGGCGGCCACCTCTACTTGGTCATATACTAAACTGACGGGAATTTCTTCCCCATTTGACCCTAGCGGTCCAACCCAGGCCATGTGATTCGGATCCAGCTTGGTATATCGCGTTTTCACCATGGCCCAGGCCTCTCGCGCACCCTCTCGGCAGGCCGATATCTTCCATAGGCGGATACGCCGCCGCCCTCCCTTGAATAGTTGTACAAGCTCCTCCATACTTCCTGGAGGGGAGGCGGGTGGCCATAAGGCCTTGGCAACGCTCCGCATGGCCAGCCGGGCATGCTCGTGCACTTGCGATAGACTTTGCAGCAGATCACTTGATGATTCGGATACCTCCTCTTCAGGACGGCCCGTCAATATGCCTGCAAACATAACTATATCAGTTCCATTTATCTCCGAACTACTTTAAAAATAAGTTCAGATACATCCTGAATATGCCGCCCGCAGCTTCTTGTTCTCCTTCACGGAGTCGGCTAGCTGGGCCCGCACATCTTTCAACTCTTCACCCAATGTGGTGTTGGAATCCCGTAGCTTGTTTTTCTCGTCCCTGACATGGGACAGCACACACTCACCTATGGCGTGTAGCCTTTTTGCCTCTCTTTCTCCCTCTTGGGCGATCTTCAACTTCTCTTCAAGTTGATCAGGCGATCCTACTATGCGATCAGCAACAGTATTAGCACAATTGATATAAAGTTATTGTTCCTTGATGGAGGGGAACGTTACTGGAAGACGCCTTCTTGAAATTTTCCAGTTCGGCGGTAGCAGCATTTAGCTGCGTCCGACACTGCTCCAGCTCTTGGGCTAGCAGGCCATTCTTCTCTGCAAGTACCTGGTTGTACAACGATCCTTAAATCAGTTGTGTCATCTGCTTTCAGTCTCGGGGGCTACGAGCATATGGTTATCCTTTTTTGGACAAAGAAAACTTACCTGCACATCTGTCAGATATTGCCTCGTGGCTCTCCTAAGCCCGTCTCGAGCAGTCCAGATGTATGCGTCGCCCGAGCTAAAGGCATTGAATGCCTCGTCCGAGAACTTGGGGTCTCGTAAAACGGCCCTGTAGCGCCGATGATTCATGGCACTCTCTACCTCTGAGTTGGTGACGGACATATTGTCTGAACCCTCGGCCGAAGGGCAGTCCGGCGTTGTTCCTACATCGGCCCCCGTCTCCCCGACTAGATCTAAATCCTGGTTGTCGGGAGTGCGGCCGGCAGGGCCCCCGAATATAGTTCGGCGAACCTTTTTCCTGTAACCAAACAAACGCACAAGTCACAATCGGATGCGGCTGCTGAAAAACATATTTTTTCATACCTCCTCAATGAAGACCCGGCTGCGTTTTCATGGGCCTTCCTCTTCGAAGGCTTGCCCGGTGCGGGAATCGATCTCTTCGGAATCGCCGAACGCCTCCCCTGTGGAGCACGATACTGTGCGGTGGGTGAGGCAGAATAAAAGCACAATCTTAGAGAAGGTGTTTCTGGATCACTTACATGTGAAGCAGGAAGAAGGCCAGGGTAGTCAGCGGTGATGGCCACTTCTGTGCCGTCATAGCTCGTCTGGTAAAATACCCCCTCTACGAGTATCACGAATATGTTCGGATCCTCTTCAAACCCGGGGTCAAGCTCCCGGTTGTGGTTCTCCGGCTGTGGGGCGGGACTATGAAGTCCTTCGGTGACCTTCCGCCAGTGCTGTCATAACAGACGGATTTGAAATTTATCAAAAATAATCCGGAAGTGAAATGAGTGATACAGAGGGGTCGAGGCTTACCCAACTGGGAGGATTATACATAGAATATCCATCTCTGCGCTTAACGCGAAGAAATTCCCCTTCTTCTCCTTTAAACAGCTCGGCCAATATCTTGGCCAGAGCGGCGGAGGTGTCCGGGCCTTTCCGGCCACAGCGGGAGGCGTCATCCTCTCCGTTATAGTGCCACATTGGCAGCCCTCTGTATTGAAGCGGCTGAACCCCTCGCACTATGAAAATCGCCATAACTTCGACTATTGTGAGTCCGGACTGAGCGAGCGTCTTTATCTTGCTCATGAGCTGACGAACTTCCGCGCTGTCATCCTCCTCAAGACTTCGGGGACGCCAACTGTGGCGTTTCTTCAGCAGAACACTCGCGAATTCAGGAACACCCTTTCGAACCGGGTCAGTAAGTGCAACGTCCTCAATGTAGAACCATTCGGAAGTCCATTCTTCAGATGCCTTCCTTGGCGTGCCGGACAGATATCCGGTATCGGCGATACGCCACACTTCGGCTCCGCCCACTTCAAATATTGACCCCTCATGATTGCGCGGGACAAGACAGAACAATTTCCTCCACGGCTCAAAATGGGCTTCAATGCCCAGGAATAATTCGCATAAAGCGACATAACCCGCAATGTGCAGAATGGAGGGAGGGGTGAAGTTGTGCAGCTGGAGGACATAGTATTCCAGAAGCCCTCGGAGGAACGGATGGATGAGAAATCCAACGCCTCTTAGCAGGTAGGGGATGGAACATACTCGCTCTCCCCCGGATGGATTGGGAAAGTCCTCTGCCTGAGTCTCACCGTTGAAGAAGTCTAGCCCCGCTCGAACAGGGACTAGATCTGCAGGAGGAAGAAATCCATGCGTTTGCAACTTCGTCAGTTGGGTGTGGGACACTGAACACCTCTCCCACTCGCCTTTCTCTGGGCCGGAACGGGTGGAGGAGCTGGGGACACTAGCCATCTGGAATGGTTTCTCTTAAACAGTCTCCGGGGATTTTCTCCTACCAGTGCCGAATGGATCTAGGATCCAATCTCTTTAAATAGGCGCTCTTCCTTGCCGGGGTGTGGTGTTATTGCAAAAATACCCTGACCTTCTGCATTTGCTCGACACGTGGAAGACAAAGTTATTTGACGCGCGGAAGCCGAGGGGAGCGACATTGATCAACGGTCGAATACATTACTTGGAGGTCATCGGAGGAGGAACCCACCTTGCAATGCCGAAGACAATTTGTGTGCCGAACACTTCGTTATTGAAGACTGGTTCGGGGGCTACTGAGGGAGTCCTGGACTAAGGGGTCCTCGGGTGTCCGGCCTATTATCTATGGGCCGGACTGATGGGCTATGAAGACATGAAGGCCGAAGACTGTACCCGTGTCCGGATTGGACTCTACTTGGCGTGGAAGGCAAGCTTGGCGACCGACTATAAAGATTCCTTCTTATGTAACCGACTCTATGTAAACCCTAGATCCCTCGGTGTCTATATAAGCCGGAGGGGTTAGTCCGAAAAGGACACACATTACCATAGTCATACAGGCTAGACTTCTAGGGTTTAGCCATTACGATCTCGTGGTAGATCAACTCTTGTAATACTCATATTCATCAAGATCAATCAAGCAGGAAGTAGGGTATTACCTCCATAGAGAGGGCCCGAACCTGGGTAAAACATCGTGTCCCCCGTCTCCTGTTACCATCGATCCCAGACGCACAGTTCGGGACCCCCTACCCGAGATCCGCCGGTTTTGACACCGACAATCCTTACTACATCCAATCGTTCAACAACAACGGCAAGGTTATGGTAACACGTACTGTTCGTGTGCATTTTAGTATCGCTACATATGCTGATTTTGTTGATTGTGATGTGGTACCCATGCAAGCATGTTCCTTATTACTTGGTAGACCATGTCAATTCGATAAAAATTCTGTACACAATGGTAGAAACAATCATTATACTCTTGTTCATAAGGATAAACATATTACTTTGCTTCCTATGACTCCTGAGTCCATTTTGAAAGATGATATTAATCGAGCTAGTAAAGCAAAATAGGAGCAAAATAAGAGTGAAAATTAGATAGTGGCAAAAGAATTTGAGCAACAAATGAAACCTAATAATAAACCATCTAGTGTTGCTTCTGAAATTAAATTGAAAAGTGGATGTTTACTTGCCACCAAATCTGATATTGATGATCTAGATTGTAGCAAATATGTTTGCTATGCTTTTGTGTGCAAAGAGGCATTATTCTCATTCGAGCACGTGCCTTCCTCTTTGTCTCCTGCTGTCACTAACATTTTTAGGGAGTTTGCTAACGTCTTTCCATAAGACGTGCCACCGGGATTACCACCTATACGAGGGATTGAGCATAAGATTGACTTAATTCCCAGTGCATCACTACCCAACCGTGCACCATACCGTACCAATCCATAGGAGACGAAAGAGACTATGCGTCAAGTATAGGAGCTACTCGACAAAGGTTATATACGCGAATCTCTTAGTCCTTGTGATGTTCCTATTATACTAGTGCCAAAGAAGGATGGTACATCGCGTATGTGTGTTGATTGTAGAGGCATTAATATTATCACTAACGTTATCGTCATCCTATTCCTAGGCTAGATGATATGCTTCATGAATTGAGTGGCTCTACAATATTCTCCAAAGTTGATTTGCGTAGTGGATACCATCAAATTCGTATGAAATTGGGAGATGAATGGAAAACAACATTTAAAAATAAGTTTGGATTATATGAGTGGTTAGTCATGCCCTTTGGGTTAACTAATGCACCTAGTACTTTCATGAGATTAATGAACCAAGTTTTACGTGCTTTCATTGAACGATTTGTGGTAGTCTATTTTGATGATATACTGATTTATAGCAGATCTTTGGAGGAACATTTGGAACATTTACGTGTTGTTTTTATTGCTCTACGTGATGCACGTTTGTTTGGTAACCTTGGGAAGTGCACCTTTTGCACTGATCGAGTATCTTTTCTTGGCTATGTTGTTACTCCACAGGGAATTGAAGTTGATAAATCCAAGATGGAAGCTATTGACAGTTGGCCGCAACCCAAAACGGTCACACAAGTGAGGAGTTTTCTTGGCCTCGCTGGATTCTATAGGCGTTTTGTGAGAGATTTCAGCACCATTGCTGCACCTCTCAATGAGCTTACAAAGAAGGATGTGCCTTTTGTTTGGTGTACCGCACAGGAAGAAGCCTTCACGGTATTGAAAGATAATTTCACACATGCTCCTTTACTCCAACTTCCTGATTTTAATAAGACTTTTGAGCTTGAATGTGATGCTAGTGGAATTGGATTAGGAGGTGCGTTATTACAAGATGGCAAACTTGTTGCATACTTTTCTGAAAAATTGAGTGGGCCTAGTCTGAACTATTCTACTTATGATAAAGAATTATATGCTCTTGTTCGGACTTTAGAAACATGGCAACATTATTTATGGCCTAAGGAATTTGTTATACATTCCAATCATGAATCTTTGAAACATACTAAAAGTCAAGCCAAACTAAATCGTAGACATGCTAAATGGTTTGAATTCATAGAGACTTTTCCTTATGTCATTAAACACAAGAAAGGTAACAAAAATGTTATTGCTGATGCATTGTCTCATCGTTATACTATGCTTTTACAACTTGACTTTAAAATATTTGGTTTGGAGACCATCAAAGATCAATATGTGCATGATGCTGAATTTAAAGATGTATTGCAGAGTTGTAAAGAAGGGAGAACATGGAACAAGTTCGTCGTTAATGATGGATTTGTGTTCCATGCTAACAAGCTATGCATTCCAGCTAGCTCCATTCGTCTTTTGTTGTTGCAGGAGGCGCATGGAGGAGGATTAATGGGACACTTTGGCGTGAAGAAGACAGAGGACGTACTTGCTACACATTTCTTTTGGCCAAAAATGAGACGGGATGTTGAGTGTTTTGTTGCTCGCTGCACTACATGTCAAAAAGCTAAGTCACGACTCAATCCTCATGGTTTATATATGCCTTTGCCTGTACCTAGTGTTCCTTCGGAGGATATATCTATGGACTTTGTTTTAGGTTTACCTCGAACAAAGAAGGGGAGGGATAGCATATTTGTTGTCGTGGACAGATTCTAAAAAATGGCACACTTTATACCATGTCATAAAAGCGATGATGTTGTTAATGTTGCTGATTTGTTCTTTCGTGAAATTATTCACTTGCATGGTGTGCCAAATACTATTGTTTCAGATCGTGATACTAAATTTCTTAGCCACTTTTGGAGATGTTTATGGGCTAAGTTGGGGACTAAACTGCATTTTAGTACTACTTGTCACCCCCAAACTAATGGACAAACTGTAGTAGTCAATAGAACATTGTCTACTATGCTTAGGGCTGTTTGAAGAATAATAAGAAAATGTGGGAACAATGCTTGCCTCATATTGAATTTGCTTATAATCGTTCGTTGCATTCTACTACTAAGATGTGCGCTTTTGAAATTGTATATGGTTTCCTACCTCGTGCACCTATTGAATTATTGCCTCTTCCATCTTCGGAGAAGGTTAATTTTGATGCTAAACAACGTGCTGAATTGATCTTAAAAATGCATGAGTTAACTAAGGAAAACATTGAGCGTACGAATGCTAAATATAAACTTGCTGGAGATAAGGGTAGAAAACATGTTGTGTTTGCACCTGGAGATCTTGTTTGGTTACACTTGCGTAAGGATAGATTTCCTGTTTTGCGCAAATCAAAGCTAATGCCACGTGCTAATGGTCCTTTTAAGGTGTTAGAGAAAATAAATGACAATGCATATAAACTTGAGCTGCCTGCAGATTTTGGGATTAGTCCCACTTTTAACATTGCAGATTTGAAGCCTTATTTGTGTGAGGAAGATGAGCTTCCGTCAAGGACGACTGCATTTCAAGAAGGGGAGGATGATGAGGACATCAATACCATTGTTACACCCACAGCCCCTGCTGCTATACATACTGGACCAATTACTAGAGCTCGCGCACGCCAATTAAATTATCAGGTACTTTCTTTTCTTGGTAATGATTCTAATGTTCATGAGAATATGATGCTGCCTAAATTTGAAACATTTGTCTTGCTTACAAATGAAGGGCCTAGCTTGGACAAGAAGGATGAACATTGGAGCAAGATCAAGCATGGAGATGATGGCATGTGCAAGGGGAACAAGAACGGAGTTACAAGTGATGATTTCAGGACTTTGAAGCCACCATAATGAGTGCATGAAGCCTTGGACGAAATATACAAGATGGCACTTCATAACTTTCGTCCAGAGGTTATTATAGGTGTTGCGTCGCCTATATTCGCGATATCCAGATTGCAATTTTAGTTTCTTACTTCTTCTTCATTTGCTTGCAGGAAATAGACCTTCGTGGTCAGGTTGATCGTGCTCCGGCATGGTCAATAACCTCTCGGAGTTGGTTTAGCGATTGCAAAGGCGCGACGTCCTCGCACGTTCATTGTCGGATCATCAAAGTCTACTCCACCAAAAACAATAGCCACCATCTCATCAAAACATGGGACACCTATTCCTCTATCATTCCGGCCCCGAGGCCAATTCCTGCAACTCCGCCGGCTCCGGATACTTCCTTCCTCCTGTACCACGTCCCTGAGGATCAAGTGGGGGCGAGCAAGGAGGCTCTGATTCAGGTGGGGCTGATGTGCGAACGACTGAACGAGGCTTACGACGCCAGTGCGGTGCTGCAAACTAATATTCGAGTAAGTACCATTGTGAGTATAACTCCCTGTCGAAATTTTTCTTTTTTCTCTTGGTAGAATTCTTGTGACTGGGTTTGCGCAGGGCACACCCATTGGGTGTTCATGATCTAGTGGGGGCACGATGAGTGCACCCACTGGGTGTAGTCCCTGAGGCTCCAGTCGGCTGTAGTCAGTCGGCAACAGTCTTTGAACCTTCTTCATGTGCTTTTCTTTTGTGTTCACCTGGAATTTAGCCGCAGCGTAGCTGAGTAGACATGATCCAGTGGGGGCACGCTGAGTGCACCCACTGGATGTAGTCCCCGAGGCTACCGTTCACTGGAACAGTCAATGGTAGTCATAGAACTTGTGGTCGTTTCGCCCGGAGGTTGTTCATACTTTTTTTAGCTCCATCAATGAGTCACTTTCCAGTGGGGGCACACCGAGTGCACCCACTGGGTGTAGTCCCCGAGACTGCCGTCGATTGTGGGCAATTGACGGTAGTCAATAGAACTATCATTAGGCGTTCGGGACGCCCGGCGACACTCGTGTGCTGGCAAGATAATAGGTAGAGCTTTCCTCGTTACTGACTCAGAAGTTAGCTGAGTGAAGCAGGTCATCTTGTGTTGTTGTCCTCTATCTTCTTCATTGCCGACTCGGGGGCTAGCCGAGTGAGGTTAGGTCAGGGGTACTTCAGTATTTGGTACTGGTCATGTTTGTTCCTCCTGGGGGTGCTTGTCTGACCTAGTGACCAGAACGTACTTGAGAATTTGGTATTGGTCAAGCTTGTTACCCATTGGGGGTATGAACGAGTGTGTAGTCATGATATTTGCTGAAAACCTGGGTGCTACTTAAGCTTATTTATGTAAACAAGAGCAAAAGAGTTCGTAAAAGTTTTTCTTTTTCACTTTCAGTTTATCAACTGAATTGCTTGAGGACAAGCAAAGGTTTAAGCTTGGGGGAGTTGATACGTGTCCGTCGTATCTACTTTTCCTAATGCTTTTCCTCTTATTTTGGACTCTAATTTGCATGATTTGAATGAAACTAACCCGGACTGATGTGTTTTCAGCAGAACTACCATGGTGTTGTTTTTGTGCAGAAATAAAAGTTCTCAGATTGGAATGAAACTTTTTGGAGAATTTTTATGGAATAAAAGAAAAATACTGGAGCCAAGAACCACCGGAGGGGGCCCCTGGGTGAGCACAACCCACCAGGGCACGCCCCCTCCATGCGCGCCCAGGTGGGTTGTGCCCACCTGGTGGCCCCGCAGACCCTGATTCCAACTCTATAAAATCCTATTTTCAGAGGAAAAAAATCAGGGAGAAAGAATTATCGCGTTTCATGAGATGGAGCCGCCGCCACCTCTTGTTCTTCATAGGGAGCCTAGATCTGGAGTCCGTTTGGGGCTCCAGAGAGGGGGATCTTCGATCTCCGTCATCACCAACCCTTCTCCATCGCCAATTCCATGATGCTCCACACCGGGAGTGAGTAATTCCTTCGTAGGCTCGCTGGTCGGTGAGGGAGTTGGATGAGATTCATCATGTAAATCGAGTTAGTTTTGTTAGGGCTTGATCCCTAGTATCCATTATGTTCTGAGATTGTTGTTTCTATGACTTTGCCATGCTTAATGCTTGTCACTTTGGGCCCGGGTGCCATGATTTCATATCTGAACCATTTATGTTATCACCATTATATCTATGTTCTAGATCCGATCCTGCAAGTTATAGTCACCTATTACATGTTATGATCCGTAAACCCCAGAGTGACAGTAGGATACTTTCCGGTGATGACCGTAGTTTGAGGAGTTCATGTATTCACTATCTGCTAATGCTTTGTTCCGATTCTCTATTAAAAGGAGGCCTTAATATCCCTTGGTTTCCATATGGACCCCGTTGCCATGGGAGGGTGGGACAAAGGATGTCATGCAAGTTCTTTCCATAAGCACGTACGGCTATTTACGGAATACATGCCTACATTATATTTATGAACTGGAGCTAGTGCCATATCGCCCTAGGTTATGACTGTTATATGATGAATATCATCCAACAAATTCACCGATCCAATGGCTACGAATTTTCCGCATATTTTTCTGCTAAGTTACTATTGCTACTGTTACTGTTATGCTTGCTACAGAATCATTGCTATCACTGTTACTGTTACTATTGCTGTTACTACTATCAAAATTATCATATTACTGTGCTACTGATCATATTGTTGCAGATAATTAATCTCTAGGTGTGGTTGAATTGACAACTCAGCTGCTAATACTTGCAAATATTCTTTGGCTTCCCTTGTGTTGAATAAATAAATTTGGGTTGAATACTCTACCCTCGAAAACTGTTGCGATCCCCTATACTTGTGGGTTATCAAGACCTTTTTCTAGCGTCGTTGCCGGGGAGAACAGCTATATTTGTTGATTCACTTGGGTCTATTATCTATCTATCGTTATGAAGAATCTGAAGGATACAAAAACCAAGATCCTTCCCTCTAGAATGAGGGAAGGTAAGGAACTGCCATCACACTCTGCACTTGATTCACCTTCTGTTTTGAGTAGACTTGCAACACCACCACATGCTATTAATCATCATATGTCGCAAGTTATTGATGATGCTACTTCTATGAATGCTACTCATGATGATGCTAGTACCTTGCTTGATGATGGTGTGCCACTAGGTGATTTTCTTGATGAACAAATTGCTAGAGCTAAAGAGAATGAGATTATTGAAACTGATGAAATACTTGAAACTGAAAATCTTGAAACACCTGTTAGACATAGCCATCCTAGATATGAAATGCCTAAGATACCGGAAGGTTATATTATGGATGAGGAGAAAACTAGAGATTTTCTTGCTTGCAATGATAGAGATGATCTTAAGAAATTATTATGCAAACTCAAAGAGAAATCTTTGAATGCTAGAATGAAATGTCATCCTAAGTTTGCTACTTCACCTATCTTTGTTGATGATAAGGATTATGAATTCTTTGTCGACCCAGAGTTAATTACTTTGGTTGAATCTGATCCTTTCCATGGTTATGAAACTGAAACTTTTGTGGCACACCTCACCAAATTAAATGATATAGCCACCCTATTTGCTCATGATGAGAAGATTCGTTACTATTATATTCTTAAATTATTTCCGTTCTCAATAAAGGGTGATGCTAAGATTTGGTATAATACTCTTGCTCCTGGTTGTGTGCATAGCCCCCAGGATATGATTTACTACTTCTTTGAAAAATATTTTCCTGCACATAAGAAACAAGCTGCCTTACAGGAAATATTTAACTTTGTGAAAATTGAAGAAGAGAGTCTCCCACAAGCTTGGGGGAGGCTTCTCCAATTGCTTAATGCTTTGCCGGATCATCCTCTTAAGAAAAAAGAAATACTTGATATCTTCTACAATGGACTAACCGATGCTTCTAGGGACTTCTTGGATAGTTGTGCTAGTTGTGTTTTCAGGGAACGAACTGTTGAACAAGCTGAGGAATTATTGAATAACATATTGAAAAATTATGATGTTTGGACTCTTCCCGAACCACCGCTCAAACCTACTCCGAAGAAGAGGGGTATCTTATATCTCAGTTCTGAAGATGTGCAAGAGGATGTTAAATCTGAGCATGTTAAAAATTTACCTCCTATTGAAGAAATACATGGGCTTGATAAACCACCACCCAAGGTGGTAGAGGTAAACTCCTTAATGAAATTTGATGAAAGGGACAACCCTTATAATATGCATCCTAGTCAATGCCTTTATGAGTTTGATAATTACATTAGAAAGCAAGATCACTTCAATGAAAATGTTATGAAACAATTGAAATATAACTCTGATATGATTACTCCTTTGAGTGACTTGTTATTTACAATCTCCAATGATGTTAGAGGTGTAGGAAAACATGCTTCTATGGTCCATACTTAGTTAGAACAAGTTGCTAAATCTCAAAGAGATTTTCTTAAGGAAATGAATAATAATATCAGTGATCATGCTATAAGAGTAGTAACTAGAGGAGGTAGAACGACTCAGGAACCACTTTATCCTGAGGTACATCCTAAAATAATTGAACAAGACTCTCAAAGAATTAACACTGATGCACCTAGTCCTTCTAAAAAGGAGAAGAAAAAGAAAAATGATAGGACTTTGCATACCTCTAGTGAACCCGAAATAGAAAAACCTGCTCATAATGATAATGATGTTTCCATCTTTGATGCTGAAACTCAATCTGGTACCAAACATTCACCTAGTGATAATGAAAAGGACAATCAGGATGTTCATGAAGACACTCAACCAAACAATGATAAAGACCCAGATAATGATGTTGAGATAGAACCAGCTGTTGATCTTAATAACCCACAACCTAAAAATTAAAGATATGATAAAAGAGACTTTGTGGCTAGAAAACATGGAAGAGAATGAGAACCATTTGTCCAAAAACCCTTGCCCTTTCCACCTAAATCAACTAAGAAGAAAGATGATGAAGAATTTGAACGCTTTGCTAAAATGCTTAGGCCTGTCTTTTTGCGCACTTGTTTGACTGATATCTTAAAGATGGCCCCTTATGCAAAATACATGAAAGATATCATCTCTAATAAAATAAAGATAGCTAAAGCTAAATCTCCACCATGCTTGCTAATTATTCTTTTAAGGATGGAGTACCTAAAAAACATGGAGATCCTGGAATACCAACTATACCTTGCTCCATCAAAAGAAACTATGTTAAAACTGCCTTGTGTGATTTAGGAGCTGGTATTAGTGTTATGCCTTTCTCTTTATGTAAAAGACTTGATTTGAATAAACTCACATCTAATGAAATATTTGTGCAAATGGCTGACAAATCAGCTGCCATACCTATCGGTATTTGTGAGGATGTGCCCGTTGTTGTTGCAAATGCTACTATCTTAACTAACTTTGTTATACTTGAGATGCCCGAGGACGAAAACATGTCGATTATCCTTGGTAGACCCTTCTTGAATACTGCAGGGTAATGAGCATACGGTGCACTTTCCAAAGAAACAATTCCAAGTGAATGGTATTAATGTTATTGAAAAATATCCGACACTCACTATTGGAAGTTTTCAACTACCTCTACCTACTACCAAAAAGAAATATGAAATGCTTATTGTTGGGGAGATGCATATCCCCGTTGAGGTAACTTGGTGTTTTACGAAAGTTCTTCGGTTTCATGCTAATCGAAAGTGGTTGTTAATCAGACTTGATCAACCTTATTAATGGATCATTTTTGAGAGGTATGAAGTTGATGAATTTAGTAAGCAGTACCTTCTGTCCTTACCTTTTATTTTCTGTTTTTCTTAGTTAAATAAAATAAAATGCCATGTTTATCCTATTTTCTGAGTTTCCCGTGCAATAAAAAATGACCCAAAAAATAAAAGTTCTCAGAATGCCCTGAAAATTTAGTACGATTTTTTTCTGAATATTTAAGAATTTTTGATGCAAATAACATCAGAGGGGGGTGCACCAGGTGGGCACAACCCACCTGGCCGCGCCAACAGCCACAGGCGCGCCCTGATGGGTTGTGGTCCCCGCGTGGCCCCCCTCACTTATCTCTTTAGCCCATGTCATCACCTACCTCCAGAAAAAATTCACCATTGCTCTCTCACTCTCTCGTGTTCTTGCTCTCAAACCCGCGGATTTCGATCTCTTTGCTCGAAGCTCCGTTTCCAAAACTATTTTGGGGGATTGCTACTTGATATGTGACTCCTCCATTGGTCCAATTAATTTTTGCTTTAGTGCTTTACATTTTGAATAATTAGCTACTCTTGGTGCTGCTGTAGATGAGCTTGCATGTTGAATTCTTAGAATTCTAAGTAGTTTCAATGCTTGATATGGACTTTATGCATCCCTATGAGTCGTTGTGATACGTCTCCATTGTATCTACTTTTCCAAACTCTTTTGCCATTGTTTTGGACTCTAATTTGCATGATTTGAATGGAACTAACCCAGACTGATGTTATTTTCAGCAGAATTGCCATGGTGTTATTTTTGTGCAGAAATAAAAGTTCTCGGAATGACCTGAAACTTCACGGAGATTATTTTTGGAATAAATAAAAAATATTGGCGAAAGAATCAACCAGAGGGGACCCACCACATGTCCACAAGGGTGCAGGGGCACCCTCTGGTCTTGTGGGTCCCCCGAGGCTCCACCGACCTCATCTCCAACTCCATATATTCACGTTTGGGGAGAAAAAAAATCAGAGAGAAGGATTCACCATGTTTTACGATATGGAGCCGCCGCCACCTCCTGATCTTCCTCGGGAGGGCAGATCTGGAGTCCGTTTTGGGCTCCGGAGAGGGGAAATCGTCGCCATCGTCATCATCAACCATCCTCCATCACCAATTTCATGATGCTCACCGCCGTGCGTGAGTAATCCCATCCTAGGCTTGCTAGACGGTGATGGGTTGGATGAGATTTACCATGTAATCGAGTTAATTTTGTTAGGGTTTGATCCCTAGTATCCACTGTGTTCTAAGATTCATGTTGCTATGACTTTGCTATGCTTAATGCTTGTCACTAGGGCCCGAGTGCCATGATTTCAGATCTGAACCTATTATGTTTTCATGAATATATTTGTGTTCTTGATCCTATCTTTCAAGTTATAGTCACCTACTACGTGTTATGATCCGGCAACCCCGGAGTGACAATAGTCGGGACACTTCCCGGTGATGACCATAGTTTGAGGAGTTCATGTATTCACTAAGAGCTAATGCTTTGGTCCGGTTCTCTATTAAAAGTAGGCCTTAATAACCCTTAATTTCCAATAGGACCCCTCTGCCACGGGAGGGTAGGACAAAAGATTTCATGCGAGTTCTTTTCCATAAGCACGTATGACTATATTTGGAACACATGCCTACATTATATTGATGTATTGGAGCTAGTTCTGTGTCACCCTATATTATAACTGTTGCATGATGAATGCTATCTGACATAATTATCCATCATTGATCCATTGCCTACGAGCTCGTCTCATATTGATCTTTGTTAAGTTACTTTTCCATTGCCACTGTTACGATCGCTACAAAACTGCTACTGTTACTATTGCCACTGTTACCGTTACTTCCATACTACTTTGCTACTAAATATTTTGCTGCAGATATTAAGTCTTTCAGGTGTGGTTGATTTCACAACTCAGTTGCTAATACTCGAGAATATTCTTTGGCCCCCCTTGTGTCGAAAAAATAAATTTGGGTTGAATACTCTACCCTCGAAAACTATTGCGATCCCCTATACTTGTGGGTTATCAAGACATTTTTTTTGACGCCGTTGCCGGGGAGCATAGCTCTATTCTTTGAGTCACTTGGGATTTATATCTGTTAATCATTATGAAGAATATGAAAGATCAAAGAATCAAGTAACTGCCATCTAGCTCTGCACTTGATTCACCTTCTGTTTTGAGTAAACTTGCGACACCTACACCTGCTATTGATTCCTATATGTTGCATGTTATTGATGATGCCACTTCTGCTATGCATGATGCTTATGATGAAACTACTTCTCTGCTTGATAATACTGTGCCACTAGGTGAATTTCTTGATGAACAACTTTCTAGGGTTAGAGAGAATGAAATTACTGAAACTGATGATATTATTGAAATTGATGATATTATTGAAACCGACGATTATGACTCTCCCCCTACATCTGAATTGCCTGTTGTACCTAAGGGTTATATTATGGATGAAGAAACTGCTAGAGACTTTCTTGCTTGCAATGATAGAGGTGATCTTAAGAAACTGTTAGCTAAGCTGAAAGAAAAGTCTCTGAATGCTAGAACGAAATATGATCCTAAGTTTGCTACTTCACCTATCTTTGTTACTGATAGGGATTATGAATTTTCTGTCGATCCTGAGTTAGTTACTTTAGTTGAATATGATCCTTTCTATGGTTATGAATCTGAAACTGTTGTGGCAGATCTTACTAAATTGAATGATATAGCCACCCTATTTGCTCATGAGGGAAAAATTCGCTATTACTATATTCTTAAGTTATTTCCTTTCTCATTAAAGGGTGATGCTAAATTATGGTTTAATTCTCTTGCTCCTGGTTGTGTGCGTAGTCCCCGGGATATGATTTACTACTTCTCTGAAAAATATTTCCGTGCTCATAAGAAACAAGCTGCTTTAAAGGAAATATTTAACTTTGTGCAATTTGAAGAAGAGAGTCTCCCACAAGCTTGGGGGAGGCTTCTCTAGTTACTTAATGCTTTGCCTGATCACCCTCTCAAGAAAAATGAAATACTTGATATCTTTTATAATGGACTAACCGATGCTTTGAGAGACCACCTGGATAGTTGTGCTGGTTGTGTTTTCAGGGGACCAACTGTTGAGCAAGCTGAATTGCTATTGAATAATATATTGAGTAATGATAATGACTGGACACTTCCTAAACCAACTCCTAAGCCAACTCCGAAGAAAAGGGGTATTCTATTTCTCAGTCCTGAAGTTATGCAAGAGGCAAAGAAATCTATGAAAAAAGGTATTAAAGCTGAAGATGTTAAGAATCTACCGCCTATTGAAGAAATACATGGTCTTGATAACCCGACACAGGTAGTAGAGGTAAACTCTCTCCATAGATTTGATGAAGCTGATATTCCCCATAATAAGTCTGCTAGTCAATGCTTGGATGAGTTTGATAATTTTATTGTTAAACAAGAAAACTTCAATGCTTATGTTAGTACACAATTGAAACATAATGCTTACATGCTTGAACACTTGGGTGATTATATGAGTAGAACCGTTAATGATCTTAAGCTTATTAGTAAACGTGCTTCCATGGTTACAACTCAAGTAGAACAAGTACTTAAGGCTCAAGATGATTTGCTCAATGATTTGAATAGTAAGAATAATGATAATGCTATTAGGGTTATGACTAGAGGTGGTAACATGACTCAGGAACCTTTGTATCCTGAGGGCCATCCTAAGAGAGTTGAGAAAGATTCTCAGAGAAGTAATACTGATGCACCTAGTCCTAGTAATAAAAATAAAAAGAAAACTGATAGGACTTTGCATGCTTCTAGTGAACCTGTTATAGATACACCTGAGAATCCCAATGATATTCCTATTTCTGATGCTGAGACACAATATGGTGATGAACATGAACCTAGTGATAATGTTAATGATGTTCATGTTGATGCTCAACCTAGTAATGGTAATGTAGAGATTGAACCTGATGTTGATCTTGATAACCCACAATCAAAGAATCAACGTTATGATAAGAGAGACTTCGTTGCTAGGAAACATGTTAAAGAAAGAGAACCATGGGTTTAGAAACCCATGCCCTTTCCTCCTAAGCCATCCAAGAAGAAGGATTATGAGGATTTTGAGCGCTTTGCTGAAATGATTAGACCTATCTTTTTGCGTATGCGTCTGACTGATATGCTTAAAATGCCTCCTTATGCTAAGTATATGAAAGATATTGTTACAAATAAAAGAAAGATACCGGAAGCTGAAATATCCACCATGCTTGCTTATTATACTTTTAAGGGTGGAATAGCAAAGAAACTTGGAGATCCGGGAGTACCAACTATACCATGCTCCATTAAAAGAAACTATGTTAAAACTGCTTTATGTGATCTTGGAGCCGGTGTTAGCGTTATGCCTTTCTCTTTATATCCTAGACTTGAATTGAATAAGTTGACACCTACTGAAAACTCTTTGCAAATGGCTGATAAATCAACTGCTATACCCATCGGTATTTGTGAGGATGTTCCTGTTGTGGTTGCAAGCGTTACTATCTTAAACGACTTTGTTATTCTTGATATTCCTGAGGACGACAGTATGTCGATCAACCTTGGTATACCCTTTTTGAACACTGCAGGGGCTGTTATTGATTGCAACAAAGGCAATGTCACTTTTCATGTTAATGGTAATGAGCATACGGTACACTTCCCGAAGAAACAACCTCAAGTTCATAGTATCAATTCTATTGGAATTTTTTTAACTATTACTATTGGAGGTTTTGAATTTTCTCTTCCTACTGTCAAAAAGAAATATGATATTCTTATTGTTGGGGACATGCATATCCCCGTTGAGGTAACCTAGTGTTATTCAAAAATTCCTCGATTTCATGTCATTCGGAAGAAGTTTGTTAATAAGACTTGATCAACCTTGTTAACGGATTCCTTTTGATGGGCATGAGATGGATGAATTTAGAAAGCACAACTTCCTGTACCTATCTTTTACTTTCTATTATCTAGAATAAATAAAGCAAAAATAGTATTTTCTGTCTGTTTTCTGAATTATCCATGCAATAAAAAATGTCCCGAAAATAAAAGTTCTCCAAATGCACTGAAAATTTAGTATGATTTTTATAGAATATTTTATAATTTCTGGCACTAAACCTGCACCAGGGGGGCTCACCAGCGGGCCACAAGGGTGGAGGGCGCGCCCTACCCCCCTGGGCGCGCCCCCTGTCTTGTGGGTCCCGCGTGGGTCCCCTCCATGTTGGGGAACGTAGCATGCAATTTCAAAATTTTCCTACGATCACGCAAGATCTATCTAGGAGATGCATAGCAACAAGAGGGGGAGAGTGTGTCGACATACCCTCGTAGACCGAAAGCGGAAGCGTTTACTTAACACGGTTGATGTAGTCAAACGTCTTCTCGATTCAACTGATCAAGTACCGAACGTATGACACCTCCGAGTTCTGCACACGTTTAGCTCGATGATGTCCCTCAAACTCTTGATCCAGCAAATTCTCGAGGGAGAGTTTCATCAGCACGACGACGTGGTGACAGTGATGGTGAAGTGATCCGCGCAGGGCTTCGCCTAAGCACTACGACAATATGACTGGAGGAGCAAACTGTAGAGGGGGCGCCACACACGGCTTGGAACAATTGTTGTGTGTTAGAGGCACCCTGCCCCTGTATATAAAGGAGGGAGAGGAGAGGAGGCCGGCCTAGGCGCGCTCGAAGTGGGAGAAGTCCCACTTGGGCTCCTAGTCCAATTCGCCCCCCCTTTCCTTTTACCGGTAGGGGAAAGGGGGAAGGAGAGAGAGGAGGAGAAGGAAAGGAGGCGCCACCCCCTCCCCTTGTCCAATTCGGAATCCTCCCTTGGGGGGCGCGCCACCCCTTGTGGGCTGGCTTTCCTCCCTCATATGGCCCATATCTTCCCCCGGGGGGTTCTGGTACCCCCCCGGTACTCCGATATGTACCCGATACATTCCGAAACACTTCCGGTGTCCGAATACTATCGTCCAATTTATCAATCTTTACCTCTCGGCCATTTCAAGACTCCTCGTCTCGTTCGTGATCTCATCCTGGACTCCGAACAACATTCAGTCACCAAAACACATAACTCATAATACAAATCGTCATCGAACTTTAAGCATGCGGACCCTACGGGTTTGAGAACTATGTAGACATGACCGAGACACATCTATTGTCAATAACTAACAACGGAACCTGGATGCTCATATTGGTTCCTACATATTCTATGAAGATCTTTATCAGTCAAACCGTAATGACAACATACGTCATTCCCTTTGTCATCGGTATGTTACTTGCCCGGGATTCGATCGTCGGTATCTTCATACTTAGTTCAATCTCGTTACCGACAAGTCTCTTTACTCATTCCGTAATACATCATCCCACAACTAACTCATTAGTCACATTGCTTGCAAGGCTTATCATGATGTGCATTACCGAGAGGGCCCAGAGATACCTCTCCGATACTCGGAGTGACAAATCCTAATCTCGATATATGCTAACAACAAACACCTTCGGGGATACCTGTAGAGCATCTTTATAATCACCCAGTTACGTTGTGACGTTTGATAGCACACAAGGTATTCCTCCGGTATTCGGGAGTTGCATAATCTCATAGTCAAAAGAATATGTATAAGTCATGAAGAAAGCAATAGCAATAAAACTTAACGATCGTTATGCTAAGCTAACGGATGGGTCTTGTCCATCACATCATTCTCCTAATGATGTGATCCCGTTCATCAAATGACAAGACATGTCTATGGTTAGGATAGCTAACTTGACAGAGCCCATTGATTTCTGTATTGATTTACAGATCAAGAGAGATCGTGGATATCAGACAGAACTCAGAAAGAACTATCAAGATGGAAGTTATCCTATAGATGCTGTATCCATGCCTGTTCGAAATGTGAATTATAGTATTTTTTCTTGTGGGAATGGAAATGAAAAACACGAGATACTTTTTCAACTTAACCATCTTTGATTAACGAGCTTGTCTAGTAGAGGCATACTAGGGACACTGTGTTTTGTCTATGTATTCACACATGTATCAAGTTTCCGGTTAATACAATTCTAGCATGAATAATAAACATTTATCATGATATAATGAAATATAAATAACAACTTTATTATTGCCTCTAGGGCATATTTCCTTCACTCCACTTATTCCAGCACCCATCCACTTCGTCTTCCTCCAGAAAAAAATCATCCTGTAGCTCAAACCCGTGTTCTTGCTCATTTTGCTGCCATTTTCGATCTCCTTGCTCAAAGCTCCGTTCACAAAACTGCTTTGGGGGATTGTTCTCCGGTATGTGACTCCTCCAATGGTCCAATTAGTTTTTGTTCTAGTGCTTTATTTATTGCAAATTTTTGCTGTTGTGGTGACCTTGTTCTTCAACTTGCATGTCAAATTTATATGGTCCAAAGTAGTTTTGATGCGTGATTTAGCCTCTAGACACTTGTAGGAGTAGTTGCTATCAATCTTGTTGAGTTTGGTTCAATTTTATTTTGAGTCACTAAAAATTTCATAAATTTTCAGAGGAAGAAAATGATGAGGAGATTGTTGAGAGGCTCCTCAAGCCGGGGTTTGAAGTAAAAATAAAATGAAGAGAAGGAAAAGCCCAAGTACAATCTTCCTCGCGCCGCACAGATTCGGCCGTGTGAATGGCCATGTGATGCATTCTTGGAGGCGGCCGGAATTTATGAAGATTTCTATTATTTGGCTAAGAATGCAGACATCGCCGACTTTCTCCACGATAAGTGTGATCAGTATCTCCTACTCACTAATACTTTCGTGCAAAATTTTCACTTTCATGCTAGGAGATCACCACCTATGGTAGATTTTTACTTATATGATGAGTATAAGGAGATGACGCTTTATGACTTTTGTGAGGCTTGTAAATTACCTTATGAGGGTAGCATCGAGGAACCACGTCCTAGATATGTGGAAGAATTTATTGATGAAGTTACCGTAGGGGAAAGGAGAAAGGTGTCGGAAGCGAGAGTGTCTAGTTTACATTTTCCTATTTTGCGTAACTACTCATTATTTGCTGGGAGATGTTTAATTGGTCGCGGGGACAGTGGAGGCCTTAGTGCTCCTGACCTTGCCATTTTGCGCCATGCTTTACTTCGTGATAGAACTTTCAGTTTAGGCGCTATGGTTGCTAAACGGTTGAGTTTAAACCGTACGAATGGTCCTATCTTTAGAGGTATCTATGCTTCCCGTCTTGCTAGACGCTTCAAGATACCCATTAGGCATGATGAAAAAGAGGAAAACCTGCTACCCACTATATACTTAGATTATAACAGTATGGTAGCACATGCTTTTATTCGCTATGATAAGGAAAATAGACTAATTTATAACCTGGTATTTAGCAAGGAGACTTTTCAGATTATTACCTTGCCTGCACCTACTTTGTTTGATATTCATTCAGGCAGGTACTTCGTTTTTCCCGTGGATATTCATGCATACTGGGAGGGGACGCAATCCCCGGTTCCTGAGCCAGAAACATCACCTGATCCATATCAGCAGTCTATTTATCAATGGGAGCCACAGGAGCTCGCGAACTAGTGGAACCCCCAGGATCCTCCTTAGTACACCGGGGAAGGCTACTTTGATCCATGGGCTTAGACCAACTTAGGCCAAATGCCTAAGCTTGGGGGAGTAAGTATTTCTCACCGACATTACATTCATGTTCACACACTCATTCTAGTTGTCGATGTTTGATGTCTACTACACAACCTTCTTCTTGTAGACGTTGTTGGGCCTCCAAGTGCAGAGGTTTGTAGGACAGTAGCAAATTTCCCTCAAGTGGATGACCTAAGGTTTATCAATCTGTGGGAGGCATAGGATGAACATGGTCTCTCTCAAACAACCCTGCAACCAAATAACAAAGAGTATCTTGTGTCCCCAACACACCCAATACAATGGTAAATTGGATAGGCGCACTAGTGCGGCGAAGAGATGGTGATACAAGTGCAATATGGATGTTAGATATAGGTTTTTGTAATCTGAAAATATAAAAACAGCAAGGTAACTAGTAATAAAAGTGAGCGAAAATGGTATTGCAATGCTTCGAAACAAGGCCTAGGGTTCGTACTTTCACTAGTGCAAGTTCTCTCAACAATAATAACATAATTGGATCATATAACTATCCCTCAACATGCAACAAAGAGTCACTCCAAAGTCACTAATAGCGGAGAACAAACGAAGAGATTATTGTAGGGTACGAAACCACCTCAAAGTTATCCTTTCTGATCGATCTATTCAAGAGTTCGTACTAGAATAACACCTTAAGATACAAATCAACCAAAACCCTAATTTCACCTAGATACTCCAATGTCACCTCGAGTATCCGTGGGTATGATTATACGATATGCATCACACAATCTCATATTCATCTATTCAACCAACATAAAGAACTTCAAAGAGTGCCCCAAAGTTTCTACCGGTGAGTCAAGACGGAAACGTGTGCCAACCCCTATGCATAAGTTCACAAGGTCACTGAACCCGCAAGTTGATCACCAAAACATACATCAAGTAGATCACGTGAATATCCCATTGTCACCACAGATAAGCACATGCAAGACATACATCAAGTGTTCTCAAATCCTTAAAGACTCAATCCGATAAGATAACTTCAAAGCGAAAACTCAATCCATTACAAGAGAGTAGAGGGGGAGAAACATCATAAGATCCAATTATAATAGCAAAGCTCGCGGTACATCAAGATCGTGCCGAATCAAGAACACGAGAGAGAGAGAGAGAGAGAGAGAGAGAGAGATCAAACACATAGCTACTGGTACATACCCTCAGCCCCGAGGGTGAACTACTCCCTCCTCGTCATGGAGAGTGCCGGGATGATAAAGATGGCCACCGACAAGGGATGCCCCCTCCGGCAAGGTGCCGGAACTGGGTCCCTATTGGTTTTTGGTGGGTACAGAGGCTTGCGGCGGCGGAACTCCCGATCTAGGTTATTTTCTGGAGGTTTGGCTATTTATAGGAGAGGTTGGCGTCGAGAACAAGTCAAGGGCCCCACGGGAAGTCCACGAGGCAGGGGGCGCGCCCTAGGGGGGTGGGTGCACCCTCCACCCTCGTGGGGCACACGGGACTCCCCTCCGGTAACTCTTCGTTCCAGTATTTTTTATATTTTCCAGAAAAAATCTCCGTTGATTTTCAGCGCATTCCGAGAACTTTTATTTCTGCACAAAAACAACACCACGGTAGTTCTGCTGAAAACATCATCAGTCCGGGTTAGTTCTAACCAAATCATACCAAAATCATGTAGAAATATTATAAACATGGCATGAATACATCAAAAATTATAGAGACGTTGGAGACTATCAGTGTTCATACTTTTTCATTGTATTATCCATGTTAGTTTATTTCTTTTTCTCGCTTTCTTCTTGTGTGTTTGAAGAACCTTAAGAGAAAACCAATAAAATAGTTGTAGTTGAGTTTACTTTCCATATTCATTTAGTAATAGTATTAAAAGAAAACCCAAAAAGATTTCTCGTTCCTCTTTTGCTTGTTGGGAGCTTTCCTATGTAAATAGTTTTTCTCGTTCTTGTTTTACTTGCTTCAGAAAAACAAAAACTCCAAAAACATTTCAATGTGTTTCTTTGAAATTCTTTTCTTTTCTTTGGGGGTCGAGAGGAGAAGACCACGATGAAAATGTTGAGTGGCTCTCATATGCATTACTGTTGATCTAACAAAGAGCCCATGTTACCTTGTCTTCTCCTTTGAATAATTGTTTGCAGATTCCAGCTTAATTAGTCCAATGCACGTGCACTATTATTATTATCCACACTGTTCGGTCGTGCAAGTGAAAGGAAATAATGACGATATATGTTGAAATGATTGAGATGAGGAAAAGCTGGTATGAATTCGACCTATCTTGTTTTTGTAAATATGATTAGTTAATTGTTCTTGATTCAACCCATTATGAATTAAACATGTTTGCAATGACAATTAGAGATTATAGTTATTCATGCCATGCTTAATTAGCTAGGAATTTATAATGGTTTACCTTGCGTGCCAGCATGCTTTTAAAATGGTTGTGATGTAGTATGATAGGATGGTATCCTCCTTTGAATGATTCGAGTGGCTTGACTTGGCACATGTTCACGCATGCAGTTGAAACAAAATCAACATAGCCTCCACGATATTTATGTTCATGGTGATTTATATCCTACTCATGCTTGCATTCAATGTTGGTTAATCTTAATGCATGTTTATGACTGTTGTCGCTCTCTAGTTGCCCCAGCCTTTTTCTAGCCTTCACTTGTACTAAGCGGGAATACTGCTTGTGCATCCACTTCCATAAACCCAAAGTTGTTCCATATGAGTCCACCATACCTACCTATATGCGGTATTTACCTGTCATTCCAAGTAAATTTGCATGTGCCAAACTCTAAACCTTCAAATGATAATCTGTTTTGTATGCTCGAATCGCTCATGTGGCAACTAGGGCTGTCAATATCTTCCATGCTAGGTGGGTTATTCTCACGATGAGTGGACTCCGCTCATCATTCACGAGAAAATGGCTGGTAATCCGGATGCCCAGTCCCATGCCCAAACCAAATCAAATTTTAGTTGCAAACAAAACTCCCCCAGGACTGTTGTTAGTTGGACGGTACCCGTTGTTTCGGACCAGCCGTGGAATGTGCTTGTTGGTGGTGGGGGAGTATAAACTTTACCATTCTGTTTGGGAACTGCCTATAATGTATCTAGTATGGAAGATACCGAGATCTCTTGGTTATTATGTTGACAATGAAAGCATACCACTCAAAATATTATTTATCTATGTTTCAAAAACTCATGCTCTTGCACCTCTGTAAATCCCTGCTTCCCTCTGTGAAGGGCCTATCTATTTAATTTTATTGATGAGTCATCATCCTCTTATAAAAAGCACCAGTTAGAGAGCACCACAGTCATTTGTATGCATTGCTATTAATTTATATTGAGTATGACTGTCACTGGATCTATTTTGCCATGAATTACAATGTCTAGTCAGTCCTTCATCTTCAGAGGTACTCTGCATTTATGTTTTGCGGTCTCAAAAAGGGCAAGCGAGATACCATTTTGTTATATCATATCATGATTGTTTCGAGAAAGTGTTGTCATCCGAAATTAATTATTATAGCTCACTAGTTGATTATGCCATTGATATGAGTAAATGTGAGACCTAAATGTTATTTTGAATATGGTTAGTTCATAATCTTTGCTGAAAACTTGAATGCTGGCTTTACATATTTTTGCAACAACAAGATCAAACAGAGTTTGTAAAAGTTTTTCTTTATCACTTTCAGTTTGTCAACTGAATTGCTTCAGGACAAGCAATGGGCTAAGCTTGGGGGAGTTGATACGTCTCCATCGTATCTACTTTTCCAAACTCTTTTGCCCTTGTTTTGGACTCTAATTTGCATAATTTGAATGGAACTAACCCGGACTGACGCTGTTTTCAGCAGAATTGCCATGGTGTTATTTTTGTGCAGAAATAAAAGTTCTCGGAATGACCTGAAACTTCACGGAGATTATTTTTGGAATAAATTAAAAATATTGGCAAAAGAATGAACCAGAGGGGACCCACCACCTGTCCATAAGGGTGGAGGGCACGCCCTCTGGTCTTGTGGGTCCCCCGAAGCTCCATCGACCTCAACTCCAACTCCATATAATCACGTTCGTGGAGAAAAAAATCAGAGAGAAGGATTCATCACGTTTTACAATATGGAGCCGCCGCCACCTCCTGCTCTTCCTCGGGAGGGCAGATCTAGAGTCCGTTTTGGGCTCCGAAGAGGAGAAATCATCGCCATCATCATCATCAACCATCCCCCATCACCAATTTCATGATGATCACCGCCGTGTGTGAGTAATCCCATCGTAGGCTTGCTGGACGGTGATGGGTTGGATGAGATTTACCATGTAATCGAGTTAGTTTTGTTAGGGTTTGATCCCTAGTATCCACTATGTTCTAAGATTGATGTTGCTATGACTTTGATATGCTTAATGCTTGTCACTAGGGCCCGAGTGCCATGATTTCAGATCTGAACCTATTATGTTTTCATGAATATTTTTGTGTTCTTGATCCTATATTGCAAGTTATAGTCACCTACTATGTGTTATGATCCGGCAACCCCGGAGTGACAATAGTCGGGACACTTCCCGGTGATGATCGTAGTTTGAGGAGTTCATGTATTCACAAAGTGCTAATGCTTTGGTCCGGTTGTCTATTAAAAGGAGGCCTTAATATCTCTTAGTTTCCAATAGGACCCCACTGCCACGAGAGGGTAGGACAAAAGATGTCATGCAAGTTCTTTTTCATAAGCACGTATGGCTATATTCGGAATACATGCCTACATTATAATGATGAATTGGAGCTAGTTCTGTGTCATCCTATGTTATAACTGTTGCATGATGAATGCTATCCGACATAATTATCCATCATTGATCCATTGCCTACGAGCTTGTCTCATATTGATCTTTGCTAAGTTACTTTTTCTATTGCCACTGTTATGATCGCTACAAAACTTCTACCATTACTATTGCCACTATTACCATTACTTCCATACTACTTTGTGATACGTCTCCAACGTATCTATAATTTTTTATTGTTCCATGCTATTATATTATCAATATTAGATGTTTTAGATGCATTTATATGCTATTTTATATGATTTTTGGGACTAACCTATTAGCCTAGAGCCCTGTGCTAGTTTCTGTTTTTTCCTTGTTTTTGGCTTTCGCAGAAAAGGAATATCAGACGGAATCCAATTGAGCTGAAACTTTCCGGAGATTATTTTTGGACCAAAAGAAGCCCACGGAGTACCAGAGATACACCAGAGGAGTCCCGAGGCCACCACAAGGGTGGGGGGCGCCCCCCACCCCTAGGGCGCGCCCCCCGACCTTGTGGCTGCCTCGTGGGTCCCCCTGACATGTTCTCGACGCCAATACCTCTTATACATTCCTAAACTTCCAGAACAAAACCTAGATCGGGAGTTTCGCCGCCGCAAGCCTCTGTAGCCACCAAAAACCAATCGGGACCCTGTTCCAGCACCCTGCCGGAGGGGGAAACCATCACCGGTGGCCATCTTCATCATCCCGGCGGTCTCCATGACGAGGAGGGAGTAGTTCACCCTCGGGGCTGAGGGTATGTACCAGTAGCTATGTGTTTGATCTCTCTCTCTCTCTCATGTTGTTGATTTGGCACGATTTTGATGTACCGCGAGCTTTGCTATTATAGTTGGATCTTATGATGTTTCTCCCCCTCTACCTTCTTGTAATGGATTGAGTTTTCCCTTTGAAGTTATCTCATCGTGTTGAGTCTTTAAGGATTTGAGAACACTTTATGTATGTCTTGCATGTGCTTATCTGTGTTGACAATGGGATATTCACGCGATCTACTTGATGTATGTTTTGGTGTTCAACTTGCGGGTTCTGTGACCTTGTGAACTTATTCATAGGGGTTGGCACACGTTTTCGTCTTGACTCTCCGGTAGAAACTTTTTGGCACTCTTTGAAGTTCTTTGTTGTAACGCCCACGATGCGGCTATATCTCCCACGTGTCGAGGCATGACTTAGAGGCATAACCGCATTGTGTTTTGTCGCAAGAAGGGTCATCTTCACACAATCCCATGTAATGAACAAGAATGGGATAACGAGAGTTGGCTTACAATCGCCACTTCACACAATACATAAATATAATTCAAACATCATCCTACATCCACACATAGACCGACTACGGTCAAATCCAAATGAAAATAAGATAACCCCAAATGCTAGATTCCCGATCGACCCAACTGGGCTCCACTACTGATCATCAGGAAAAGACACATAGTAACGACCACGTTCCTCATCGAACTCCCACTTGAGGTCGATCTCATCGTCTGCACTGGCATCATCGGCACCTGCAACTGTTTTGGTAGAATCTGTGAGTCACGAGGACTCAGCAATCTCACACCCGCGAGATCAAGACTATATAATCTTATAGGGAAGGATGGTGTAATGAGGTGGAGCTGCAGCAGGCACTAAGCATATATGGTGGCTAACATACGCAAAAGAGAGCGAGAAGAGAAGCAACGGAACAGTCGTCATCTAGTAATGACCAAGAAGTGATCCTGAACTCCTACTTACATCATTCATAACTCAAACCGTGTTCACTTCCCGGACTCCGCCGAGAAGAGACCATCACGGCTACACACACGGTTGATGTATTTTAATTAAGTCAAGTGACAAGTTCTCTACAACCGGACATTAACAAATTCCCATCTGCCTCATAACCGCGGGCACGGCTTTCGAAAGATAATACCCTGCAGGGGTGTCCCAGCTTAGCCCATTATAAGCTCTCACGGTCAACGAAGGTTAAACCTTCTCCCGGAAAGACCCGATCAGTCTCGGAATCCCGGTTTACAAGACATTTCGACAATGGTAAAACAAGACCAGCAAAGCCGCCCGAATGTGCCGACAAATCCCGATAGGAGCTGCACATATCTCGTTCTCAGGGCACACCGGATAATTGAAGCGTACATGTACCAACATAACCCAAGTTGCCAAGGGACGGTCCCGCACGGTGCTCTAGTTTGGACCAGCACTCAGAGGAACACTGGCCCGGGGGTTAAAATAAAGATGACCCTCGGGCTCGCGAAAACCCGGGGGAAAAGGCTTAGGTGGCAAATGGTAAAACCAAAGTTGGGCCTTGCTGGAGGAGTTTTATTCAAGGCGGACTATCAAGGGGGTCCCATAAATCACCCAACCGCGTAAGGAACGCAAAGTCAAGGAACATAAAACCGGTATGACGGAAACTAGGGTGGCAAGAGTGGAACAAAACACCAGGCATAAGGCCGAGCCTTCCACCCTTTACCAAAATATATAGATGCATTAATTAAATAAGAGATATTGTGTATCCCAACATATCCATGTTCCAACATGGAACAAACTTCAACTTCACCTGCAACTAGCAACGCTATAAAAAGGGCTGAGCAAAAGCGGTAACTTACCCAAACAACGGTTTGCTTGGAAAAGGATGGTTAGAGGCTGACATGGCAATATAGGAGGCATGATATAGCAGGTGGTAGGTAGCGCAGCATGGCAATAGAGCGAACAACTAGCAAAGCAAAGATAGAAATGAATTCGAGGGTATGGTCATCTTGCCTGCAAGGTTCTCAAAGTTGTCGAAAGCTTGATCCTCGTAAGCGTACTCAACAGGTTCCTCGTTCACGAACTCGTCTCCCGGCTCTACCCAACACAAGAACACAAGCAATGGAACCACAATCAATCACGGGAAATGAACAAGCAACATGATGCAATACATAAATGATATGCAAGATATGATATGCGATGCATATGCGTGCTCCGGAAGGAAAATGATGAACAAGGCAGTAACTTGGCAAACCAAGCATGCCACTGGAAAGATGAGATGATTTCGGTTGAAATCGATATAAAGATCACCGGAAACGGATGCACGGTTTGCAAATGGCAAGCAAAACAAGAATGACACGAATCTGTGATTAACAGCATGATAGCACTTAGAATGCAACAAGTAACAATGCTACAGCACTCCAACATAGCAACAAAGCATATGAAAGTAATCTACAGGAGATGCTTGAAAAAATATGAACACTAAGCTACGGCTAGATCACAACACAGCAGATTCAAACAAGCATGGCAAAAGTGCAAAAGATAACAGGTTCACAGACTTGGTGAAAATACTGGACATGACTGAAACAGCATCAGGTAGCAATGTTTAGAGCACGAAATGAGCATGCTACAGGAACTTAACTTGGCAAAACAAGACATGGCAGTATTTTACTAAATTCATATGACAAAAGTGCCTCACTGACCATCAGCCAAAAAGGAACAGAAGATATGATGGCGACCATGTAAACATAGCAAGTTTCGTTAACAGGTTTCAGACAGCAGAAAACAGAGAATGACAGAAACAATAATATGAAGGCATCTTGGTGAGCTTGATGCACTCACTAAAAAGCAATGCATGACAAAACAAGCATACCTGCAGCAAGATGACAAGTTTATGAAGCTATCCATGGCAATAGGAAATACATAGCATGTATGAAACAACTACAACAAGCTTGGCAAAATTGAATATCATGTTAAGAATCTGCCAGAAATATTTTATAGCAAAAGTAGAGCAAGATTGAGTCATGCTAGGGCACTCCATAATTGCAAATAAGGGCAGGAATGGATCAATCACAACAATATCTAGAAAACATCCTCACTGAACATCACCAAAATAAGCATGGATCTCTCTGTAACCACATGGATACATAGCAACAAAATAAAAGCAATGCATCACCAAAATTTACTGTCCCTGAAATCAGAAACATTACGGAGCCTAGTTTGCATGCTTGTGCTAGTCACCACAGAGATCACACAAATACATGGCATACACCCCTGGAAAGATGGCATGGCATACATCACAATACATGTAGAGCTCATGCCCATAAGATGCACAGATTAAATGTAACAAAAATAACAAATCCTCAAGTTCTGATAAGTAACAGCAGATAACAGCAACTAGCACTCTTGCATCAGAGATTTGTGCATCAAGATGGACTCTAATGAACATGGCATAACGGAACAAAATGAAGAGCATCACGAGACGAACATTTAGATATATTACACGCACGAAACGGAGCTATATGCAGAGAGTTATGATGCGTTGAACAGGTGCACATACTGTAAAAATAATATGACTTAGAGAAAAAAATCGAGAGGGAGAAAAGAGGTCAACCGAGCGTTGACCCGATCTGGATCGGGCCGGATCCCTGCTCGAGGTCGCCGGCGCTGGGGAAGAGGAGGGAGGCGCGGCGCGGCTCCGGCGACGCGGGAGGAAGGAGAGGAGCCGGCGGCAGTGAGGTCCTCGGGAGGCGCGGGCGGCGGAGGAGCCGGCCCGCGGGAACGG
>NC_057802.1:313362044-313364779 GCF_018294505.1 Triticum aestivum
GGGTCATTTCTATCATAGAAACAGACCAAACCTTTATCTCCTTACACGATACACAATTGATCTCTCAACATCAATCGATCTCGTCAAGATGTGTCGGGGCATGAACCGAATGGGATGTCAAAACTAAGACGGGAAGCGACATGTAGTGGAGGCAAAGTGAAACTTTAAACGAACCGTTTGTTTGTATGCATGACAGACAAATTACAACATTGGAAATACAGGCATGGTCTAGGCCCCCATGCGAATGATACTCGGCGGAATGTTCAAATGAGGCATGCGGGAGGATGGACTCGACCGGAGGGCGGCATGATCGATGGAGAAGAGGGTTGGAAAGGAATGAGAAATAAGCAACGCCACATGATTATACTTGAACGGCTCAAATAAGCAATAAGTTGTCTCGTTTTCCCTTCCGTCTTGGTCATGGATTAAGATACTCCCTCCGTTTTTATTTACCCTACATATTAGGTTTGACTGAATCTAATGGTATTGATTTGTTATTGTATATGTTATTATTTATGTCTATAAACTTTGTCAAAGTTTACAAAGTTTGACTTTGAGCAAAGCTAAAATGCGGAGTAAATAAAAACAGAGGGAGTACGCAGGGACTAGTATAGTTACTACTGTCAGAACATGGTAAGTTGGACCCCCTAAATGCGGGCACGGACCGGGCACACCTCAATTATTGCTTCAAACAGTCGGACACCTACATTAGCACACCATCCGGCTACTTAATCAAGTGTTACGCTTCACTAGTTGAAAATAAAAAAGGTGGTACCGTACCCAAAACAACCACACTTGGGGCTAGGGTAACAACTTGGAACTGTACCACATTTGAACCAGGGCACAAAAACCACCTGTTCTGGACCTAATGCGCAACGCGGAGCATTGACGCTCGAATTTGGCCGGGAAACAGGGAAACCGACATCTGGGGCACACCTTCGGGATGATGTGGCGAAGACTAGTCCAATGGAGGAGCTGGCCCACGACCTCCTCGCCACCGGCAACCGTTCATGTGAGTCATGGGGGCCAGCAACATGGCGCAGCTCCCGCACCGCCTCTGGACACGGCGACCGCGATGAGCGACACGCTCATCGTCGCTGGACACGGTCGGCTTCAATGTGCCGATGGTGGCGTTAGCACTGTGGCACGACCAACAGATCAACACCCGGCTCGTCGAGGATGCACGGGGCGCCGAAGTGCGCGCCGTGATGCATCCGCGGAGTGGTGTAGCGCGGCCAACTGCATCCCCAGGACCTGAGACCATGCTGGGTCTTCTTCCTTTTTTAATGACATGTGGGGATCGCATGTGAGCAAAGGGCATCTCCAAGGTTCCATGACCGTAGCTGACTACCTTGGCACACCAAAAATCCTCATCCCTCGTGCCGTGTCACGGTGCGTTCCCAGCCGGCGCCAGCTGCCCGCATTCATGTCGTCCATCCGTATGCCGTCGTTAAGAGGCTCGGTGCCCGAGGAACCAACTCCGGCAACTTAATGACGCACCCGGACGCTTGGCCTCATCGGAATGCGCTACTTAAAGAGGCAATGCCCAGCTAAACTCCACACCATAGCGCATCGTCCTGCTACCTGGCACCACATCTGCCATGACCGCGAGCGCGAACACTCTGCGGGAGAGCTTGTCTTTGGGGATGAAGCTCGAGGTCGCCGCCCTCTCTCAAGTCACCGCTCGCGACGCAGTAGCGGCATAGCCGGACGCGGTCGCGACTGCACAAGCGGTGGCCACGCTGGCGGCCGACGACGGGAGCACCATCAGCCACGCGTCCTACTTGCTGTCGTCCAACGTCCGGCACCGCCGAGGTTGGGGACTCCTCCGAGGATGAGTAGGGCATGGGAGGCGGCAGGGCATGGTGTGCCAACTGGCCGGTCAGTCTCCCGTGTTCTACTCTTCCTTGCCGGAGACCGCACCTTCACTTCACGGGTCTTGAACCCCGCCCCCATACATGGAGATCGCAGATGGAGGACGTTGGTCGCTGCCATAGAATAGGTTTAGGGTCGGGTTTCTTTTTTCTGTCCTATAAAAGTTCGAAATGTAATGAAAATATGTCGTGTTTGCATTAATCTCGTCTGGTGTATATGAACTTTCACAATAATAGTAAGATATATTGTGGGAGTATATGGAATGATGATTCGTTTTTGTGTGTATAAACTTAGAAGGTTTGACCCGAGACAAAGCTAACATGCGGAGTAAATAAACACATAGGGTCTAGATACACAATTTATCTTAGGCACTCCAATAGTACATCCACTACACCTTCACGCATTTCACATCTTTCTACATCTGTGGGAACCTACAAAAGGGTTAACGTAAATTGCCTCTCTCTCTCTCTCCCCCCTGATTTTCATGGTGGTGGACCCCTCCCTCCCCCCAATTTACAATCAACAGCTCACACGTTTCACATTATGTTAATTACGTAACTAGGATTACATAGGTGTAGCATTATTCGTCCTAAAAAAACCAACTAAGCCAACCTCCTAGCATATCGCGTGGGAAAAGACCCGGCCGCACCGTTTTAGTCGGGATTACCGGATTATTAGTAGTAGTATCGATGGATCGCGCGAAGCACCAAGTTTTTTTAGGGGGCGAAGCACCAAGTTTAAAAGGAAAAAGGCGGTACACTCACAGCACCCCTATCACGGTCGCATTGCACCCCACACACGGTCGGTCTTGCACACGGCTCACGCGAACGGAACACGCTTCGGCTTAACTCTTCACTGAC
>NC_057802.1:313365052-313368622 GCF_018294505.1 Triticum aestivum
AACCGCTCTTCGGCCAACTAGCCAATAATATTCCCCAAATCCCGCTCCCCCCGGCCCCCTCCACTGCATTCGCTCTGCCAAAGCCGCCCACCCTGCCGCGCCGATACGTTGGCGCCGTGGTTCATCGAGGGGACGCAGGGCGATCCTCTCGCTCCCACGGTACACTCTCATAGGATGTCGTCCTCTAGCCACGCCGCCACCGCTGGCGACATTCTTGTGGAGACGCACGGTGGTCAGCGCTGCCACCGTTGGCGATGTTCGTGTGGAGACGCACGGCGGTCAGCTTCTCCCACGGTACACGTATTCTAGACTGAGGCCCCGTGCATGTCAGTGTAGCGCTGAATGTTAGCTGATAGACGCCATTAATCTCACTGTTTGCCGAAGTAGTTTACAGTCAATATGCTCTGCTTAAGAAGCTTCCTTGCCCTGTTCTGCACTCGATCTGCTTAGCTAAGATGGCATGCCAAGCCCGATTAGTTGCTAAAATATCCAGCCATATATTTATTGTGACGTAGATTGCCATGGTCTAGTAGCCAATCTGTTAGGTGAAATAGCTCTACACTGTTTTATACTCGATCTTTGTTGCTGAGATGGCCTTTGATGGCTGTGTGCTCAGCCTCATTGACTGCTGAAAAAGCCTGCCATAATTTAGCACTCAAATCTGTTTATTGAATTAGCTTTACATATATTTCGTTACTTAGATCTACTTGTCCAAATATCTTACCATAGCTTTAGACATTGACCTAGGTATTTTTTTCTGGACTTCATAATAAAGCATATATGTTTTTCCTGCAATATCTAGTAGAAGAACTAATTTGTATGTCTAACAGATGGATAGGACTTGGACTTGGATAACTTCTGCTCAAAGATCCTCCCCTGCATATGTCGAGGGGGTTAAAAACTTCATGAACTTTATCAGAGCTGAGTACGGTGGTCCGAAATCAGATGTGCTCTGCCCGTGTAGCAGTTGTATGAATTCAGTTACAAGACCCCAGTCAACTGTGCAAAATCATCTACACTTGTATTGGATGTCGGTCCCATATACTAGGTGGGTTCATCATGGTTAAGCTGTGATCGTCAATGTTACTTACTATGTGGAAGCAGCAGATCACCATCTTGATCTGCCTGAGTGGAAGAGGAGGAGGAGGTGGTGGTGGAAGAGCCAGTGAGTTTGACCAACATTGAAACAATGCTACGAAATGCTCATGCATTTCGTGAACTTTCACCTGCAGAAGAAAAACGGTGGGACCGCATGTTGGAACAATGCAACGTGGCTGTCACCCCAGGAAATAGGCTGTCAGTATTCTCAGCTATGGTCACCTTTCTTCAGGTGAAGACATCTGAGCGGATGACCAACAAATCATTTGATGCGATGTTGGCTGCTTTCCGCAAACTTTCCCAGATGAATCTGAGCTGCCACACACCTATAGTAAAATGAAGAATTTCCTTCGTGTAGTTGGAATTGGATATGATCCATGTTTTTAAGAATAATTGTGTTCTGTTCCAGAAGGATTATGCCAATTTAAGTGAATGCCCAAAATGCAAATCATCAAGATGGAAAGATGGTGATGTTGTGAAGAGGATTCCTCATAATGTTCTGATACATTTTCCAATCATAGCAAGATTGCAAAGGTTGTTTCATGATGCTGAAACAAGAGAGGATGTAGTGTGGCATTCTAGGAACCAGGAGTACATAGATCAGAATGTAATGAGCCATCCATCTCATGGTAGTGACTGGAAAAGCTTCAATCAGAAACACAAAAAGTTTGCTGCTGACCCGAGAAACATTAGACTTGGCTTAGCTTCAGATGGATTTAACCCATTTAGCCACTAGAGCGCCACATATAGCATGTGGCCAGTGCTTGTTATCCCTTATAACATGCCTCCAAATGTATGCACCAAAGAATCAAACTACATGATGGTCTTGCTCATCCCAGGTCCAAAAAGTCATGGAAAGGATTTTGATTTATTCATGGAGCCTCTTGTGGAGGAACTTCAACAGCTATGGAGGGGTGTTCTCACTCGAGACCTATATAGCAGCCCACCAGCTTATTTCTTTCTGCATACTTTTATAATTTGTGCATCCATGATTATCCGGCTTTGGGCACTATGTCAGGGCGAACGACACATGGTTACAATGCATGTGTTCGCTCTGACAGGAATCCGTTGTCATACGCAATACTTAGCAAGATCTGTTACATTGGACACCGCCGTTTCCTTGCCAAGGACAAGCCGCGTCCTACAAAATACCAAAGATATGTGTTCAATGCAAAGCATGAAAACTGTGATGCACCAAAGAGGCTCACCGCCGGTGAGTTGCAAGTGGAATTAGAGAAGGTCAGGCATATTACACCAGGAAACCATCCTGATAATGGTAGCGGGAAAAGGAAGCGCGGCAGGGCAGAAGAGAGATTATTGTTTACCCGCAGGTCCACTTTGTGGGACTTGGAGTATTGGAAAGATTTGGATCTGCAGCATAATCTTGAGGTGATGCACATCGAGAAAAATATATGTGACAGCATTATGGGCACACTTCTTAATATTGAAGGCAAGAAGAAAGGTACCTTAAAATTTAGGATTGATTTGACACACCTGGGTATCAGAAAGGATTTGCAAGTGCAAGATGAAGGTAAACCACGGGATATGGCACCAGCTGTGTACGTCTTGGACAAGGTAAAAATAAAAGAATTCTGCGAGGTCCTGTCACGTGTGAGATTCTCACATGGATTTTCTTCCAACCCTGAAAGGAGAGTGTCACGACCGGTTTTCCAATAAAACACTTATTGAGAAACCGATCCCTTTAACGGACCAGTAGAGAAGAATCCTTCTCACTGGTAGACAAATTCTTGATTACAGAAATATCCAGGAGTACTAAATATAATACAAGGTTGAGCAGAGGCTGCTCAACAATTTATTACAAGCACGCCGATATTATACATAAAGGCGGATATGACACAAGGGATATGGTGGCATAACTACTGACTCGTAATAAAAGTGGGTGTGGATATGTCACGGTGAAGTGGGTGACAGGACTCCTAAATCTTACAGCTCATCGAGCGTCGGAGTGAGGCTCGAGGACTTTTATTGTGGGTGGCGGAAGCGTATATACTACAAGTGACCAATTCCAGGATCGCATGGGGACTGACTGGGACTCCTCTAGGCGTCGGACTCGCTATCGAACTCATCATCCATGAGATCGCCTTCGTCGACATCTGGCCAAATCAACAAGCCAGGTGAGTACTATGAAAGTACTCGCAAGACAGTTTGGACATAAGATATAACAAATGCAAACATGATGCACATGAGCAGATTAATAATGCGCACTCCGATAATAAACTTTGCACTGCAAGGAAATAAAAAGGAAGTCGGGCGGTAGTCCTCCCGAAATCCCAATGTAATACTGAAGGCCAATCGAGTGTCTGAAATGACTCCTCGAAAGGGTACAAATAAATTAACAATGCCGCAGTCGGGCGTCAGGGCGACACCACATAAAGGGCTTATAATGGAATATAAACGACAGTGCGTGCCACAGTCGGACGTCTGAGCGACATCACGTAAAGGGCTTATATC